>NC_070588.1:20074322-20259322 GCF_027409825.1 Scomber japonicus
GCAGGTCTGAAAATGCTCTTAGACATTTTAGCACCTTTTTTTATCTGGATGCATGGATGGAAAACCTTTTTTGGGGGGGATTTTTACGGTTGATAAAAGACAGCAGTTAAGAAAAAACTTGTGTGTGATGTTACATCTTAGTGTACATCAATACATCAATAGTGAACTTTTATCAAAAGGAAGTCTGTGGGCAACACTAAGTACGATTTTGTTGGTCCTTTCAAAGTCTATCTGTAAGAACTTTGTAGAGCTTGTTAGCAACATGAGTTTAAAAAGCACTACTGTAGGAGCAACATGCGAAAAGAAACAGAGCAACATACAGGTGAAACGGTTTGGTGAAGAGATGTATAATCATGTAAATTACATGAAGGGAAGCCTATTCCAAATCACCACTGCTCAGCACTTTTCACCAGGTCTGTATCTGTTCACAACAACCGTTATACTTCTGCAAGTACTGTGTGTGCTAAGACAAGAACACAGGTGTTTCTGTTGTCACGAGGTGTAACAATTCATAAACAAAATGAATCAAATGTTGACAAGGCTAAACGGCATGTAGCTGTATGGACATCCGTTTACAGTGTTAATCACTTCCACTCAAAGACATGTATGCATGTTTTGAGAGAAAAAAAGTGCTGGTACCAGATCACAGCTCATAATCAGCAAATAGCCTGACTTGGCATATCGTCATTAGGTTGTATAAGGTTGGTTTGGTGCATTTCTACAAGTAAGAACTAGGGACATCAAGACTAAGCTGATAAAACATGCAAGGAAAGAGGAAATGACGGGTGGGTGGGGCGAGATGAATGGAGGACTGATGGAGATGGAGGTATAGTGATGAAAGAGAGAACAGTCCTGCTGTCCTATGTACAGGATATGACCCTCATTTTCCCCTACCAATCAATCACCATCATTTCCTATGCTACAGTTGTGCAACCAGCATCTGTGGGCTTTGACTGAAGGCATTAATCTCAGATTCGATGGGGTGGGGGGGGGTCAAGCCCCCACACAGCTCACCAGCCCTCCTGTCCTTCCTGTGTGTTAATTTCCAAGCATCATCTGTATTATTCTGTTGTCAATTTCAGACCCCACCCCCCTGTTTGTCTTTTCTCTCTGCCTCATGTCTTCCCTTTTCTTGATGACTCCATCTCCCATTCTCTCCCATCCGAAACCTTACACCTACTTTCAAGGGATGTCAGTAAATCTGCATGTGAAAACCCCCCCATCACCTATTAACACAAATAAAACAACATTCAATCTTTGATGTAAGAAATGTAGGGATACTGTCAGGAATTCACATTTTTTTCTAATTAAATAACTCTGGATTATACAGCAGGAATAACGGCACATTTTGCTCAGCTGCAGTCCACGCCACAGATGACACCAAGGACGAAAGGACATCAAGGAAAAATGAGGAACCCAGACATTCACTTTCAAACTGAAAGTGAGCACAATCACATTTGAAAAGGAGGTTGATAAGAATGAACATGAAGCCCAAAAATTCATTGTGAGAACAATTTGCTGCAAACAAACAGCTTCATATGCTGTTATATTCTGCCACAGGCTGCTGTTCACTAGACAGCTGGTGGAAACATAAATGTGTGTCATAAGAATCAAAATGTCTCCATTTTCAAAATGTCCTTCCCTGACCTTTCTATTTCCAGTTTCTGTTTAAATCAGTGAGAATCTTATAACATTATGTGATAAAATAGTTCCCTATTTGAACCTTTTCAAGTAACGGTCAGTTGGGCTTTTTAGAGACCTTTAGGGATTTCCTTCAATTGCACAACTGAATTTTATGCTCTCCAAAAAGCACGGCCGTGCAACAGTGGAAGCTACAGTAAGAGTGCTAAAAGGGGGATATGAAGAGGTACTGCTGTAAATCCTGCCATAAAGAGAAAGGATGGGAGACAGCTTTATCCAGCTAAGAGCTTGCACAGGAGGATTAGGGCTACAGGGAGCAAGATAGGGAGAGGAGGAGGAGATGACAGAAGGGGGCAGCGATTCTCTGACGAGTAACCACAACGACAAAATGAAAAAAAGAGGGAAGGAAGGGTTACAAAAAGAACATGGGTGGGGGATATTTACACATATCATATCCCCTACTTTGCTCTAAGATAGAGGGCACATACATGCCCTCCAGCAAAGCACCTGGACCTGGTTTTTATGGCATCCGTGGCACAATAAAAAATTAATTTTATGCCAAGCTCATCCCTACTGTCTAACTACTCAATGACTGCTGTGTCAGCTGTGCTCTGTTAGATTCTAGACACATGGCTACAAACAGATGAGAGACAGATTGTGGTGTATGGAGCATGCATTTTGACACATCATGCACACATAAATGGGCCTTTTCAATTAAACGATCTCTGGAAGTCCCAGGAAAAATCTGTGGAATAAAAACAGGTACTAAAATAACATTTTAGTGTGAGTTAATCAGTTTTTAGATCTGCAAAGATTAGGCAGAGTAAAAAGCACCTGGTCTGAGATGTTTTCATTCAATGAGAAATAGGTTAATAATACTTTTTTATTTGCTGCTGTGTGCTATGATTTTTATTGTAACATGCTGAAAAAAGGATGTGCTGAGATAGGATCAAAATACCATAACGATAAAGATGCTTGTTCCAGAGTAGCGATGAGTGTTTTTTTTCTGGTGCTTTTTCTGTATTTGTGGAAACAATTTTATATTTCTATTGCTCACCAGCTCTCTGTCTTTGTTTTTTTTTTGGACTACTCAGGAAGTCACAAATGTTTATTGAATTCCCATGCCAATTTCTAATATTGCTCCCACTTAAACTCAGTGCTTGTTTACAACCTGAATGAAGGCTGTATACATACAGCAGCATTCTACTGCAGACTTAACCTGAAGAGTTTTTGATTATCAGATAGTATTACCTTTGGAATCTTTGCAGGACAGAAATGAAAACCTGTACTAGATTTCTGTTGTTCTTGACTGCTTAAAATGTTCTTGGATTCATTGAAAAGTTCCTGTGGTCTAAAAGGGCCAAAAAAAAAACACCTTTGTACTTTTGTTTGTGTTTATATTTGGATGTGCTCACGATTTCCATGAGCGAACGCGTGGGCATGCACGTGCCTTCGTCTGTGTGTGCCTGTTTGTGTTTGTGTGCTTATAAATAAGTGAGGTACAACAGAGTGTCACAAGGGTGGAAGCTAGGAAGAGGAGTGTTCCAGTTCCTCCTCAGCGCTTTTGAAAAGTCAATGACAGATGAATAATTTACAAAGACTCAGTCAGGGTCTGTCAGTGCCACTGTAAAGCAAAACTGCAACAAAAGAGACAAAGCAGGACAGGACTAAAGCAGCACCCATGTTCTATGGGTAATTTCCAAGTGGGGGAAAAGATGTAAGGAAGAAGAATAAAAAGAAGAATGAAGGATAAAAATGGGAAAGGTGGAGTAAAAGGATGAAGAAAGGGTGGCGCAGCTGCAGTTGACTGTTGGCAGACAGAACAGACAAAAAAAGGACAAAGAGGTTTTAGACAAAGAGAAGACCATAGCAGGTGAAGACCCCTACCAACCCGACCACCATCCATCCACTTCACACACACATATACACACACAGCAGGTGCAAAACCAGTACGCAGAGGTGCCAATAAGACCCTAATCATCAGGTCAAGCTCTCTTCCATTCCTCTTCTGTCTTGCTTTGTTCCTTTCCCATCTTCTATCTGTACCCATCAATAACCTCTCTTTCTTTGCCCCTCCCCACTCTGTACACAATCAAATTACTGTGTCAGACTGGAGGAGGTGCAGGGTGAGGATAATGCTTGCTCAGCTTCAGCCTACTCACAAAAATCTCAATCGGATCACCAAATGAGGGTCTCACATACTTTAGGGTTGTATCACAAACCAGAAAAGGCTCCTTAATGGCAAAGTGGTTGCTAGGTGCCATTGGAGCAATGATGTGAATAATCAGCCTCTTTGGCTTCATAATGAGGGCTGTGAGGAGCACAACACAATTTGCATGAGCTTGAATGGAGGTGTTTAAGGTAATAAGGCCTAAATGCTATTTTAGAGGTCTCTCCACCCCACATGGAAAAAATGCTTTTTGGGAGAAATAGGGGCGATTATGTACAAACCTCCTCTGGAAATGACTAAAAAACAAATATTGAAAAAGTCTGCATCACACATGAGTGTAGCCTTTCATCATGCTGCCCTGGAAACAGTCGTGAAACAATGCAATCCTAATTTCCATATTTACCAGACAACAACAAAAATATAAATTAGTGAATTTGTGCATAAATGAATGTTCTTGACCATTTTACTGCCATTTTCACATCACCTTACAATATCTTGAATAACACTGATAAATGATAAACTTTGTTTTATGCACATGTTCTTGAAAACATATGTGCATGTTAATTACTTTATAAATGAGACCAAATAAATGCATTTATCTATAGTTAACAGGCTAAAAAAAAACAAAGAATGCACGCTGGCCTTTTATATATTAGAGTCAATGTTATAAGTTATTATTAGAACAATACGAACATTCAGTCCTATCAAAAACATTCTTGTTGCTGAGTTTTTTGAAATGCTCATGCTTTTTATCACAAATAGGCTTGTGTTTAAGTGCACCTATTGTTGTCAAGCAATCAATCCATTCAAACAGTCAACAATACATTTCTTAACCACACCAGGTTTATTCCATGTCAAATTGCATTAGGCCCATTATGTACCTTGCTAATGGGAAAGGTGGGAAAGTATTGCATTCCAATCCAGTACACAAGAGGAGAGGGCAACACACATATCCTGTGCACTGTTCAGTCTATTTCTTTGTTTTGTCTTTTTTTTTTTTTTGTGAAAACAGAAAATCCCACTTCACACTTCTATGTGGTTGTGAAGATGAATAGTAAAACGCTTGCCTTACTTAGGACAGGATATTCAGATGAGATGCTTATCCAGCATAAAGATAATGCCATTCATTCATGTCTTCTTTTCGCTGCTCAACTGTAGCAGCTCTGTTCCTTCAGCAGGGGTTAGTCCCAGCTCCAGCAATGACTCTTTCATATTTAAAGGTATTTTTGAATCAACCTTTTGTCAATCAACATATCATATCTCTATTTGAATTAGTGATCAAAGTGTCTGAATAAGTCCTTTCAAATGTTTCATGTTGGGCCTGTATAGGTTTAATGTTAATGTAGGCTGCTGCTTGATAAACCCTAATGTCTTGTTTTCTATTTCTACATGTTTTAAATACCAAAGGGTGATAGGTGTGGAGGACTTGAGTTGTTTAAAGGCACCATTGGTGAAGCTGTGTTGAGTAATGAAAGCAATGTAATTCAAATTGTTATTTTTTTTCTGTAGAGTTATTAGTCATTGAAAAAAAAACCTTTATCATTTAATAACCTGATATGTAATATGTAACTGATTAGATTGTTTTTAAGTAACTTAACCAGCAATGCAGCTAAGCTAATATCTTTTAGCTTTAGCTTCATATTGACCAGACAGATGTGAGAGTGGTTTTCAGCTTCTTATCTAACTCTCAGCAAGAAAGCATATAAGAGTATTTCCCAAAATGTCAAACTGTTCCATCTATCACTCTTCATACCAAATTTATGACAAATAATAATGGAAACAATTCCAACATGCCATGCTTTCATAAATGCACACATGTGCTTTCACTCAGGACACACACACACACACACACACACACACACACACACACACACACACACACACACACACACACACACACACACACACACACACACACACACACACACACACACACACACACACACACATCCATTGACAGAAACCCTAGCCTGATTAAAATGGAAAGGATTAGGTAGGACCAGGTGCTCAAATGAATTGTTTGTACAAAAACCCAGAGAAAATACAGTATGTCAGAGGACCTGACACAAGCCCATCATGCTGCACACATCACTGGGTATTCCCATAATCTAACCATTCATTTGTCATTCTCTCTTGCTCTCAACCCCTCCTCTATTTGCCTCTAGGATTTTATTGTTATCAGGCTCGTGTGTGTGGTGCTGTTGGTGTAAATATAGGCAGTGCACTTGGTAAAACGGTACCCATGCTGCCATGACACAAGTAGAGCAGGTCTCTCCCCCCTGTAATTAAAGAAAGGCAGTGCTGTGACATGGAGTAATAGCATTTGTGGTAACCTTGTACAACACTTACACTAGCCTAATTATGGCTATGACCAGCAGTAACAGCCAACATCACAGTAATAAGTATTTTTAAGAAGGAATATACATATTACAGGTACTTACAGGTACTTGCAGTTCAATGGACTAACACAAGAGCCAAAACTAAGGCAGTAAGGATCTTTTTTTTAAACTAAATTAGCTGCGATCCTTAAACACAGAACAAAGCCGAAATCTCCTGAACACCAGTCTTCGTGGGCTACTGTGTGGCGCTGGAATTTACCAAGAGGGGAAGAAAAGAATAGTCCAAGTGTTGCTGGCCTTTTTAACAACATTCATACATGTTTGAGCTGGAATCCAATTTAAGTGGATACATTTTAGCAGCAAGGTTACAGCTCGTCGCCAGGTATAAAAACAATATTGCAAATGTGTGATAAAATGTTCAGAGTAGGTTGAAGTCCTGGATTTTTACATGCAGGGAGCACTTCTACATACATTAATATCAAGTTTTGGAACGTTTGGCGCTTTTCCACTATACAGTTCTAGCACTACTCGGCTCAACTCAACATGTTTTTTGTGTGTTTCCACTAGGGATAGTACCTGGTACCTGGTACTTTTTAAGCACCTGCTGACCACTGATTGGTCAGAGAGTCACTGGAAGCCGTCCAACACAAGAATCAAACCCGGCATTTTTAAATACCGACAACAGCGTTACAGCCATACAGCTCCATTCTCTTGCTTTGTGTGTGACAAAAAAATACATACTACTGTATATGGAGTACACCGTCACCTCCGTGTCCTCCATTGTTTATGTGTTTGTGTCGCGCATAAAACGAAGTCATGGCAGTTTCGCGCAGCCATGCTATGACGACCCCGCCCACGTTAAGGAGATACTATAGTAATGGAAAAGGTCGTTCCTGGTACCAAACCGAGTGGAGTCGAGTCGAGTAGTGCTAGAACTGAAATAATAATAAATATCATGATAGTAAATATAAACATAACCATAATATGTCCCAATTAATTCATTTGTCGATATACAGTGGTTGTGCTGTCCTCTGTGTGCTAGTGTCTATATCATGTGTCAGTTATGGCCCATCATTACTAGCTTGTGCCACTGTTGCTACAGTATGTGTCTGCTCAAGCCATCTATGTACAGTCTGAGTTTATATACAGTACATGTGTCTGCATGTACGTGTACTATTCTTCTCTCACACTTGTGATCTACTCTCTCTGAATCACAACATGCTGCAAGCGGCTGAAGAAGATGATGACTCAGTAATGTGAAAATGTCACCAGAGCCTGGGAACTGTGACTGGTTTCTGTCTCTCTGCCAGTGATACTCAGACTGAAGCTATCTCAGTACACTTCACTATTACTGCTGTCAGTTTCTTTTTGTTCTTCTCTTCTAATGTGTAATTTCCAAGTGTCTCACATCCAGATGAAACCCAAATGTGATTTAGTACACTTTCATTTGCACTGCATACCAGATCACAATCTGTTTGGGTTTTTCTGAGCTACAAGTACACCAGTTTCAGCCCTCCTCCAGTACAAAGGGGGGTAGTAATGCATCTGAAATTGTTTGGTAAGGACAAAAAACATCCAAAGAATAACTGTAGTATTAGCAGATTACCTAGGTAGCTAACTACCCATAAAAACAAACACATGGATGATTCACATGAATACACTGCTGAGACCAAAGCTTTGTGTGTCATTATGGGCTCTCACTTACACCGATCCCTCACCGATAACAGATCAATGCTCTCTCATCCACACCGACCATTCAGAGGTTGCACCGATCAGCGACCAGATGAATGCTACTGCAACATGTTACGCCGTCTGTATGACCTTATGTTCAGCTTTCTTCCTGGTGCTTTTGTGACTTGAAAAATGCAGGCTAATTTCACTTCACCTGTCATTATGGCCAGGGGCTTGAGTCTGTAAGTAGCTATTTGCAGAGTGCTTACTGACACTTGAGGACAAAAGATAATATAGCCTATGTGTCTTGGAGAAATTCACTATACCTTTTTCGACATCTGGCTATGTACATTTAGCTATCCAAATCAGCCAACATGCATGAAGGGTAAATGGGGTCTCAGTTCAGCTCAGTTTTCATAGATTTGTACTAATTTACTAATTTTGTATGAACTGTTTACTGTGGGTGTGGTCATTTTTGAGAAAATACATGAAAAATAAAGGTAATGATAAGCCATGTCCAACCAGCTTCACCCATCAAATGTTTGGTAATCAACCTGAGAAGAAGCACTGCTTCAGAAGCCAAAAGTCTAAGAACCAGATGACCCTGACTACTTGTGCATGGAAGCAGGAAGTGGTTGTAGACCTGGTGTACTATAATACTATAATCATGTTCAAAATGGATTCTGCAGCATCAAACTTAGTCTATCCAGCTTTTGCTCAGTCACCAATAATTCAAGACCCTGTTTGGTTCAGATTCATTCATAATTCATCCATAAACTTCTTACTGATGTTACTCTAAAAATAGTATCCAAATAGCACATATTTTACTCTCTGCTTCAAATGACTTTCATGGAGCTGCTTCAATGAAGTCCTGATTAAATGTATTCCATTTTTATCAATGACTCATTCCACTCAAAAGAAATTTCTCTTGCCTTCAAATAATAGAAGTCTACAGATCAATGTCATGCGTACACATAAGAGCTGAATTAACATTTCAGCAATGAAGGAAAACTTCAGACCAGAAACGTGATGTTGTCTAATCTAAAGTCATTGTCCTTTTTTTCACCATCAAATAACACTGCAAGAAATTCAAGTGCCAGATAATGTATCAGCCACAGAAGCACAATAGTTGTTATTAAGCCATGATGATGCAGGCCTGAGCTGTTTAACACCTCAAATTAACATTGGTTAGGACAAATAATGCCTGGTGTTTATCAATTGTACATTTCCAGTGTTCAATGCCTTTTGTATGGAGTCAGTTATCAGTAGCAGCCATTTCCACTCTCTCTAGCCCCTTCTCTCTCCCCCACCTTGCCATAGAAAATCAAACAACACATCACCCACTCATCAAATCATTCAACTAAGCATACCAGTTTGAAAGCGAGAGGAGAGACAGGAAGTATACATTTGTAAAAAGTCATTATTTGTTTGTTATAGATCTGATTGAATTGGGTGAACTTGTATCTCAAGTGGAGCAGGGCTATGGCCTACAGTGAATGTGCCTGATGCATGCAGCTTGTTCTTGCACACAGGCACAAAAGACACACATACACACATAAGCACAGACTGCTGTCCTTAGTTTTTTCAGCAGACCAACAGTAAATAGTACCTACGCACCAGGCAAACAGGGCTGTACTCCACTGTGTAGGAGAGATGGATGAAAAAAATATGGAGAGATGGAAATGGGTGTGGGTGTGTTGATTGGAGCTGAGGACCAAGGCAGCGACGGAGGGAGCTGTATGGTCTCATTGTGCTGTGTAGACAGGGAATAGAGGACAACAAGGAGGCGTCTCCATGGGAGGACTGCTGCGTTCTCCTCCAACAGACACATTCCCTTATCTCCTGCCTGGGGAGAAACAAACACTGGCAGCTCATATGAAGGGGAGTTTCCCTCAATCTATTTGAGCTGGGTAGAGAAGCAACAAAGCCCTAATTGAATTTTACTGAGAGAAAAGTGCAGGATTTGCAGGGGGGCATGCTGTCTATGCAGATAGCAGAACAATCTCCACTTTATGTGCTGTGTCAAACCCTTCTGTTACTTAATTTATATGAAAAAGCTGTCAGCCTTAACAAATGTACTGTAGCATGTTTCCTACCGCTGAACGTCGAGCTATCCCAAACTTATGATACGGATATAAATACTGTATATCTCTTCTATGTCACTTTGATGTGAAGTATCAGGACATAGGCATTACATTTATGCACACCAGTGCAGGTAATGTTCCACATACAGCTTTGATATTGATTTATTTGATTTATGTGTTTGTATTTGCAGTGTAAGTCACTCTATTGGTTGATTATCTTGAATAATACGAGACGATTGTTGTGAAAATTTGTAGAGACATTCATGGTCCCCAGAAGATGTATCCTAATGACTCTAATGATGCCCTCACTTTGTGTCTATAGCATCACCAGCAGGTTGACACTTCCAGTTCAGAGTGGGATTTCACTACTGTTGGATGGACTGACAAAAGCAATCTCACCTCCAGGTTGATTATTAGCTGTTCTGGAGCTTTCATCACAGTGTTTCTCAAATGATGATTAATGAACATTGAGTCTCAACTGTGAAGCCAACATGGATGAGCAGCCCTTCAAGTGCTCAGAAAAATAGAAATTTAAATTCCTACAGCTCCATGAAAACTGGGTAAACTCCATCCATGGAAAAAGATCATAATGCAATTGAAAGCTCCAGAACAACTACTACCGAGCCGAATAAACTTTCAATCTCAATTATTGATGCACTGCGATTACATTTAGCGCTAACATTCATGTCCTCTTAAAGAGGAATCATAAAAACTTTGGTGTAGTGCCATCATCAGGTAAAAATACCTTAGTTTCATTAGCCACAGCTGTACTTTGTGTTCCCTGCTAATTAGCAAATGTTAGCATGTCAATACGCTAAGACAGCAAGTAAACAACCCACATCAGTGTATTAATATAATTGTGACCCAGTTAGCATGCTGATGTTAGCATTTTGCTCAAAGCACAGAGCTGTAGACTTTTGTTCTACTTCCTGTATGTCTATTCTGTTTCTCTCTTTATCTCTGGGTGTTTCTGGTTCTACTGTGATTCAGAAATGATTTCCTCGAGACCAATAAAGTTTTAGCTTATCTTATCTTGTTTAATTTTGCTTTGACATACAGTCATACTCAAGAGGGGACTTTTTTGTAATCCTGCTTCATTTTTAATGAAAAAGTGCAACTCATCCAATACTAATTGTGAGGTTAACACACAAACCCAAAACAGACAGATTAAATGTGAACTTTAAGTGAATAGTAGAAACAGAGTGAGGGGGGTGAAGGTGATTGAATGAGCAGAGGACCGGAGTGGCTCGGTGAAGGAGCTCACAGAGGGATCTGTGTGGACAGGCCTGTAATTGAAGAGAAGGAAAGGACCTTAACCTAGATCAGTATCTATCACTCCAGCAGGAAAAGAGAGCTCAACACCCACATATTTCCAGAGAGGGAGAGGGAGAGGAAGAGGGAGAGCTGAACCAAGGCCCCTGATGGGAAGTAAGTCTATAAGAAGGAGGGAGAGAGGGGTGGAGGTGATGTAGAGAGAGATACTGGACACGTGTCCATGTGATGCTGATTCCTCAGAGATCTGACACAGATGGGAGAAAGACAAAGAGGGAAAGGATGTGAAAGTAAGCAAGAGACAGTGACAGATACAGGGAGAAAGAAGATCAACATGTTGAGACGGAGCCCTGGAGACAGAGCCACCAGAGAAGCAGAGAATTATGGGAGTGCAAATTAAATTACACCGGAAGGGACAGTCAGGTCTGGACCTGCAGGAAACACTGCACATGGGGCTCTTTGTGTGTGTGTGTGTGTGTGTGTGTGTGTGTGTGTGTGTGTGTGTGTGTGTGTGTGTGTGTGTGTGTGTGTGAAATAGACAGGTACATACAGAGATCAAAAGGTGTAAACATCAGATGAGGGATACAGAAAGAGAAAAACAGGGAGGAAGAGGAGGGATGACTTCTCACATTAATGTGAACTTCTTTTAATGCTACATGCTTATGTGTCGACAGTTAATCATGATTAATTATGATGTCATTCTTCCATCTAAAAAAAAAAAGTAACAACACCACTTAGTAGTGTATATCTCAAGCCAGGCCAGGTATTGCCCCCAACAATTTGCATTATTAGGACCTTTTTCAAAGCAGACATTTTGACTTGTCATAGTAGGAAAAGCGCAAGTGTTACTAATAACATTAACAATGACTCCTTTCAAGTCCCAGTAAGCCATGGCAGTGTGACAGTGAGCCAGCATGAACAATACCAGGACCCTGAAATTAAAGCAGGAATGGAATTCAGTCAGTCAAAGACACATCTGAAGCTCAAACTTACCAAGTCTGTCTGTGGCACTCAGCCCCAAGCCCATCCGTTCCTTCTGAACATAAATCTTTTTTTTTTTTTTAACGAATGGGCATACGTTTTTTTGTTGTTGGGTTTGTTGGTTTTGTTTGGGGGTTTTTTAGCAAGCTGCAGTGGTTTGATGAAGTTTGGTCATACATGTATTTTTAAGTTAACTTCAAAAAATGTTGTTTTATTGTCTGTAATACATATGTCACTACCACCAAACAAATATCCTAAATTATAAGTGTTATGGGTTGTTTTGTGATCAATTTCTGGCTTAGTTGACTGTCAAACTCTACTGTGTGTGTGTGTGTGTGTGTGTGTGTGTGTGTGTGTGTGCCTTTTGTATTTGTCTGTTTGTGTGTATGTGTGTGTGCCTTTTGTATTTAATTGCACCTCTTAATTAAACATGAGCTTTTCCATTAGTCCTTCTCCTTTCTTCTCTAATTCCTTATGTATTCTCTGATCCTCTAAATGTACACACACTGACAACATACATATACAGCTCACAGGAACACCATATGATGTTGAAATTCCTGCAACATCCATATTTTAAACTACTTAAGCTGCCATTTAAACCATGGATGGATAATTTACAAGAGAGGGGCCTGAAATGACAGAAATAAGTGAAATACGAGTGAACTGCAATAATAATTGTTTCAAGCTGTCTAATGTCTTCATTGTCCAGCAGAGTGGTTCTTCAAGGAGCAGTGGTTTGTGATGCAGGCCTGGGGTGCTGTGCTTTCACAAAGGTCACTTGGGCACTGAAGCAGATTAGCAATTCAGATTGGACTAAAGGGGCTAAAAGGCTGCTGTAGCACTGCCCGAGTCCTACATTAGCGAAGGGTAGGAGTGCAAACGCACACTACTGATTAGATGGCCTAAGGAGGAAGCAGCTATAAGATGTTTGAGGAAATATATTCACTTTCTGACAAACAGGCATAACAATAAGGTAATACTCGCAATAAACAAACATAAAAACACCATGTGATTGTATTGCGAATGATTATCCTCAGTATATTCTCCCTCTGATGTTCTTCCTCACACACACTGATGGACAACATCCATCATATAGCTTTCTACAGTACATGTTTGGGTTGTTTGATCAGTATGACAGATACTGAGTGGATCAGAGTTCCCTGACCCGTGTTATGGTGCTGTTGTGGTGATGATGAGGCTCTCCCAGCTTTGGACACACAAGATAACAACAGTCATAACAATTCCTTAAAAATCTTCATGTTCCAAATGAAAAAATTGGTCAAGCTACAGACCATGAAACACTTAAACATGTTACAACACAGGTAAAACATTTATCTGCTGAGCACAAATACATCTACAGGTTATTGAGTCACTACTTTCCCTTTAAAGCCATATAGTCACAGTCCTGAGGAGCTCGAACCATACTTTCAGTTATTCTCACTCATTCTTAGAGGACCACTGTATCACATATTTTCCATCTCTCATGATGAGAGAGTGAACCCACCTGATTTGGCAAATAAGTTTCTCGTGCATAAACCAAGACATTAAGTTGGCTATGGTCTGTGTGCCAGTAAAGTCAACTATACAACCATGCTTCCCTGCCATTCTAATAAATATGGTAGCTATAACCTGATAGTTACACAGCTAAATAAACAAGCATGTCCTACTGAAAGACTTTTTGTGAGGCCTTCTTTAAGTACCATGGACAGTGAGCATTCAGTAGGAGGGTGCACAGCTGAGGCGGAGACAGGGCCTCTGCAACAGTCCAGTGCACAACAAATGAAACAGATATAGTGTGTGTGATTCAAACAATGTGTCTCCAACATGTTGCCATTTACAGGTACGTTTTCACTGTTGAAAACACAACTGAGTGGGCCTTGTCTCCAAAAGTAACACAAGACTAATTGGTGAATGAAGTAGACCTACGACTGCTGGGGTTGTATGCTGTTGACATGCACAACATGTACTTCAGACCCTGAGATATATGCCCTAATGCTGCCATGTTATGAACCACCAAACTGGGGACATTGCAAAGCCTGGATTAGGTCACTTGCATGCTATTAACGATATTGAAATAAGCACCACTCAAAAGCCCTCTTTCCCCTCCTCTCTCATAGCTGCGGTACACGCCTGGCCCTTAGTCCAAATGTCAAATGTCAGCCCCACAGTCACAGTTCACAAAGTAGTCCCTATTAAAAAGATTAGACTTCATGAGCCACAAAAAGAAAAACAGAGAGAGAGAGAGAGAGAGAGAGAGAGAGAGAGAGAGAGAGAGAGAGAGAGAGAGAGAGAATGAAGGACTGCAAAAGTCCCTGTTGACTTGTCTTCTAGTCCCCTCAAACCATTTGTATGTGGTGCAACTGCGTGTTTGTGGAAACCCTGACAGGCCAAATGATGCAGCTGGTGCTTCAGCCTCAACTCTATAAAAAAAAAAAAAAAACTAATATACTGACAGATATGCCCAATGGTTGCCATGACGACTGTGAACCCATCCCCTTAAATGCACTTTTGAGTGTGTGTGTGTGTGTGTGTGTGTGTGTGTGTGTGTGTGTGTGTGTGTGTGTGTGTGTGTGTGTGTGTGTGCGCGCGTGTGTGTGTGTGTGCGCGCAACCGGCCCTTAGTCCTACCTTGCATTCCTCCATGCACGTCCTAACCGAGTATGCATCCGTCTCGTATTTCTGAACCAGCAGTTCAAACTCCTGGTACCTCTCCTCCACCTCCTGGTCAAGAAGCTGGTAAGCCCGGACACACTCGCTGCATCCCTGCTGATCCACCGCCATGGCCATATCCAGGGTGCAATTCAAATTGTCTAGACTCGTAAACCCGTAAAACAAATCCAAAAGTGAGTAGGAATTACAAAAAGAAAGGTACAAATCGCTCAGATTCACGTACGCCAACTGTGTCCCCTTTCCCCCTCCACCGGAGAGGCCCCGGCACACGGTCTCGGCGTCCGTGAAAGTAAAGCAGTCTTTGGACACACTATCGGGGTGACAGGTGTCCATTCGCCATAGAGGTTTGGTAGAATTCCCTAGAAAAATAGCATCTTGCTCTCTGGCGAGACGGCGGGGGTCAGGTGATGTTGGGGTATGATTTCGGTTGAGGGAGTTTTGGTGCTCACCCATGTCTGTAATTGCAAGCCCCTCGTCCAACCGCTTGTCTCGGGTTCGTGTCAGTTTCGCCTCGGCGCAGAACCACAAGTGATCAGAGAGCAGGACGGTGATGAACAACAGAGAGGCCAGCGACAGTCGCCATCTCTGGGCCCGCTCCGACTCGGTAAATGGCTTCTCGTTCTCTCGGGGTGCAAACCAATATTTTAAGCCTTCATCGTGCTGCCGACGCATCCAAGCACCCCTGGTCATATTTTAGGAAAGTGCTGCCCTGGCCGACTCCACCGCGGGGGCTGCTCTGCCACAATACTCATTGACTTAGGGGGAGATGGGCTCCGGTTGGTTCTCTTCTGTAACGGTGGGGTGCCGTGCCTCCGCCGGTCCAGGGCGCTCCTCTATCCAATTAGACCGCCCGCACAGATTAAGCTTTGCGCTGCCGCATCCCGGTTCTCCATGGCTCACCGGGGGGAAACGGCGTCCTCTTTGACCGCATGCCCCCCTCTACCGTCCCTCCCGGGTTTGTTCTCTCGTCAGGGCGCAGGGAGACCAGCTGTTGCGAGCCCCTCGATACTGATGCTGCGCGCCTGCCGCCGTTCGGTTTGCAGATTGACTTAAAGGAAAGCGACGAGCCCCTTCGATGCACGCTGGCTGGTTTCTCTGTCCCGTACCTGGCAGGAAAGCCTAGAATCCTTTCTCCCGTTGGCCATTGTCATCTTGGACCTCGGTTAAGTTGCCGCCATGTTCGTCTTGAAACACTTTTTCGGAGAGCTGGGTCTGTTTGCGTCATCTCCATCGTTGCGATAGCTCCATCGTTGCGCAGTGGTGGAGCAGCTTATTACCTAGCTATATGCACACACACACACACACACCACACACACACACACACACCCATCATACACACACACACGGAGGCAGAGGGAGAGAGAGGGAGAGAGAGAGCACACAGGCACACTTAAAGGTGGTTAATTTTTGGCTTTCCTCTCTGACGTTCATGAGCAATAGTGGCCATATACTATACTGTCTTGGCAAACACACTTTTGGCGACACCTTGCTTTTGGTGCAGGATAGACGGGAGTTCATTCACAAGCACAACAATGTAGTTCAGACATCACATTCACTGTTTCCATTCTAGTCAGTAAGATCATTAATTTGGCAATTTCATACATTCTGAAATAGCGAACATGTTTTTCTACCCCAGGCTTCAGGCTTTGAAAATATAAGCAAGTTTGAGCCTCTGAACAGGTGGGAAGCAGCTGAACAAGCGCTGTTCCCTGTAAGTGGGTCCCATCTTATCAGTTATGTTTGGTCAGTGGGTTTAAATACACATGTTCATATGCTATGCAATATGCTTGTGTCTTTGTGTGTGTGTGTGTGTGCATGTGTTTGTGCACACTCTTAGGGGCTGAAAGGAAATTACAGTATTTATCCCCATCCTTAAAACTACTGTTGTCAGCGTACAGGGCTCAAAGTGCCACCAAAGAGAAAAAAAGAGTGTTGCTTAGTGTTAATGAGCTGTATTTTGGGGATAAGACAAGAGATGATTACCTGATTAATTTGTGTTTAAGGCAGAGTAGGAGGCAGCTTCTACAATTTGTTGTTGAGGGGGTGCTCATCTAACACCAATCCAATTAGTTTTAGTGCAGCCAGCATCCTTCTGCCAAAAAAGAAAATAATGTGACAACATATTGAATAATACAGGCAAGTAAATGCAAACATTGTACATTATGTGAAATATTTCTGTGGGACAACAGCAATGAATTTCAGCACCATGGATAGCTTAACACTGCTGTCTTGGTTGCCTGCGTGCAAGCTACAATTTAGTTTCCTGTCACAGGTTCACTTTGTGAAACTGCCCTCAAACACAAGAAAATGAGTCTTTATTCCATCTTGTGGTATTGCAGCTTCTGAGGAGTGCACTCCAGAGTTATCCAAGCTAGAACACAATGGCAAACAATTGTGTGTAAAAGGGCTATTTGTATTACACCGGTCCTGAGTGGAGGGAACACAAGGAGATCCAATTTGCTTGTTGGTTCTGAGCCCCTGTTCCTCTGATCATGATGGAAACTGAAAGTTTACTATGCAGGGGCTTGGCTTTTTGGTAGGACTGGATTTGTTACTGTGGACAGTGTTGTAGCAAACATCTGTTGTGTGGTTGCTAGGGGTGCTTGAATGCTCATCATTCATCACTCACTGTTCTCACATATTATGTCACTGCAGGATGCTGTGATCATACCTTGCGGGGATAGATGTCCTACTTCGACTGGAATTGTCTTGTCTGCCTTTAACTGCCATTGCTCAATTTCATGCTCTGTCTTTGACCTTAACTCTGTTGTATGTCAGCCTCCTGCTCTGTTATGGATAGGGACTATTTCCAAATCCACAACTCGATTGGTTCAAACTGAAAGCCTGCCTACAACATATGGAGTGTGTGTCTTGCACAGCACAGAGTTGTCAGTTTCACACCACTCCCAATACTTTCATACCTGTGTGATTGCATGTGTGTGAAGGAGAGAGGAGTAGTGTGAGTGAGACAGAGCCTGGGACATGGCAGAAAGAGAAAAAGAGAGAGTATGTCTGTGCGATGAATGCAGATTGCTGGCCCTTAAATCTGGAGCCATCACAGTAACAGTAAGGGCTAGCAGACATGACTCATCCACTATTCATGCTGGGGAACGCGTGTGTGTGTGTGTGTGTGTGTGTGTGTGTGTATGTGTGTGTTTGTGTGTTTTCTCTGAAACAATACATACATGTGTAGAATTGATTATTATCTCATTGCTTTGAGAGTGCTTGCTTAATCAAAGGCAGTTTGCACCGTTGAGGGCCTTTTCTATTTTTTATGTCGAAATTTCTAGGAAATTAAAAGCAGATATAAGTGCATCAGTCACTATCAAAACCCTTTTCATATCCATTTTTACACTGATGTCCTATCTGGCTTGTCAAAGATACTTGAAAGTAGATTTATGTAATTCAAGTTAAGCTCAACAATCTATTCATAAATGAGCTCTAAGCATATCCAAAATAACCAAGTTGAAGGTTCAGTGCCTTTTTACTCCTCATGTTGATGCTTTTTAAAGTTTTTCTGCTCCTGATCAGATTCCAAACAATAAAAAGTGGCGACCTGATGTGTTGTTTCTCATGAGTCATACAAGAACAGATGATGAGAATGTTGTTTCTTTAGCATTATGTTCTTGTAACATTGACAGTTTCATGATAGGCAGTTTTTTTTAAATCAATGCAGCAGAACCATTAACTTTTTATTCAATGCATTCTTCTATTTTGTCAAAACCTGATACCAGTATTACCCACAATGCAACACAACTTGATTCCCTCGACTGTACAGGCAAATTATCAGACCTTGTGCAGCTCCCTCTAGAGCCACAAAAGGCTTTGTTCAGTTTTTTTCCACATATACAGTGGTATTCCTCAACACCTGTCAACAGACTTTGATGTGTAAAATTGGTTGAGCTTATATCACATGGATATTTTAAACTTTTTTCAAGAACTTTTCCCCCCCGGATGTTTACTACCTCATCATGGCATTGTGTTTCCCAAACCGTAAGCGTTCCTGATGAAGGGAGACAGAGAGGAGAAGACCGGTAGTTGCTAGACTGGACCATACTGACAGTCAGAGGAGGAGGAGAATGTGGTGAGAGAGAAAAACAGACAGGTGACATGATCCAACTGTGCTCGTGGCCACTTGACAACTTGTGTCAAATACACAACCTTCACACCTCCTACACACTGTGTCAGCATGGAAATTGACCTCTTTTCATGGGTCCATCCCTATGTCTGGATTTAGGATACGTGCACTCTTTATTCTCATTCTCTCCTGATCTATATTACATTTATGCGCAGCTCCTTTGTTGTTTTAGTGCTGCTTTCCTCCTTCTCAGTGATCTATCAGCATTTATTTTCCCCTTCCCGCTGTCACTGTCTCTCTCCTTCCTTCTCTTCCTTCCTCTCCCACTCAGCTGACCCTGTACGATTCCCCTGATATAACTCTTCCTTAAGCTCTTGCTCACCATCACCCTGTCTTCCTCTGTCTCTCAATCTCCTTCAGTGCTTTCATCTGCCTGACGTCAAAGGGGAAAAAGATACAGGCTCAGCCTCAGTGATTGGTCAGAGAAGACGACACCCTCAGCCTGGTCCTAAGTAGTTGTTAAGAACTGATGATTGATGTGTGACTTGGTTAGTATATGTGAGGTTAGTGTATTATCCCTACTCAAAACCAAATTGTGACAGTGTTTGTGCATGTTTGTATCCACGTGTGCATATAGTAGCACATACATGGTTGCTTTCTTATCTTCTCTCACACGTGTGGTTATTGTAATGCTTTGATTGTTTGCCAAAAAATATTATTATTATTATTTGAGCATGAAAATTTATTCTGAGCCTTTCGAGTAGTAGTTCAACAAAACAATGTCAATGCAAAGTCAACTGGCTTTTAACTGCATCTCTCAGTCATCATCAACCAATGGAGTTTGCTCAGTTGCTATCACAAACATATGGTATGATAGCAGGAAGCAGATATGTAAAAATAATATAAATATAAGGTGACACTTTATTTTACAGTTTCCTTAAAGGTTGAATATGTAGAATATTTATTAAAAGCTATATTTAAAAAAAAAAAATAATACAGCCACGGGGAGTTTTGAGGGGTACAGAATGAAAGTATTGCTTTTCCATAAAAAAAAAATATTAAGTCTGAATTAATATTTTTAAAATTTTTTGACGGGTTCGACAATGACGTTCTGACACGTTCTGTGTACATTGTACCAGCCAATAGACCTTTTTCACACTTCCGCATTTTGTGACCGGAAATACGTAGACTACGGGTAAATCAACATCCGGTTTCTATTGAGAATGGCAGAAACAAGAAACAAAAGTTTTTGTAGTGTACCGGGCTGTTCTTGCTCTGCCCAAAAACAACCCTACCTCTCTTTTCATTCTTTCCCGGTTGACAGCGATCTGAGACGAAGGTGGATTCAGGCGATTCGGCGGGAGGAGGGGCTGAATTTTGTTATTAAGAAGGGGAGCACGCATGTCTGTAGCCGGCACTTCACGTCGGAGGATTATATCTCGGGCTGCAGTGTTAGCCGCTTAATACCCGGGGCTGTTCCCAGTCTTTTTCCTTGGAACAACTTCACATCTCATCCGAAAAGAGAGTCTGTTTATGAAAGGTCCAACAAACGGTTGTCTGTGCTGTCTGTGACCTGCCAGAACTACGATACAGCGACGAAGGTGGCGAAACTCGACCACGATTATGCGACGCCGCCCCCACCAGGTAATCCTCAAAAACAAACCGTTACCGTTACCGTTACTGATATAAAATGCGGCGTTACTCGCCGTCATTTGACTTGAGACCAAGTAATTTGACATATTAAATTATTTAAATTATTTTATTTAAAAAAAAAAACTAACCCAATTGTTACTTTTCCTGGTAATGAGTTGCATTTGCTTTGTAGTAATTCAGTTACTAACCCAGTTACTTCTGGGGAAAGTAACTAGTAACTACAATTAATTACTTTTTAAAAGTAAGGTCCATATACAAGACACACAGTACAATACCAGACATCACAATAACTATGATAAAAGACGATGAAAGCTAAAAGTTCACATTTAATAACAATCATCATCATAGATTATTAGATGACATTACTGCTACTGCATACTTCGGTATCATCTCACTGTAGGATTGAAAGCATGAAGGGCTGAATTAGTTTCTGTATTTCTTTTCAATCACTCTAGGTGTTCGTGATGAGGCAGTGGGATATATCCAGGACTTGAGAGCCGCGCTGAAGAAGGTAGCCCTACCATCCCCGACCCTCTTCAGCCGATATTGTGCGTCAGACGACCAGATACGATTTTACACAAAATTTCCATCTGAACGTGTGTTTAAAATATTCTGGGAGTCAATTGCACCATCTGCTTCTCGATTGGCCTACTGGAGCAAGGCAAAGAGGATAGGTGAATCAGACATGGGACCCAGCCCCTCTCGTAGGATGGCATTAATCGATGAGTTTCTCATGTACTCTATGCGAGTAGCAGTTGGCATGAAAGAACAGCTCATTGCTGACATGTTTGAGGTCAGTGTAGCCACCGTGAGTCGAGTAACCATCACCTGGGCCAACTACCTGTTCCTGATGCTGGGGTCACTTCCTCTCTGGGTGAGCATGGAGAAGGTGAAGTCTGTCATGCCAGCAAAATTTAAGTTGCACTGTCCCAATGTCCGTGTGATTCTGGACTGCACTGAGGTTGCTGTGGCGACAGCCTCCTCACTGACATTGCAATCAGAAATGTTCTCTCACTACAAAAACAGGACGACCTTGAAGGGACTGATCGGAGTCGCCCCCAATGGTTTGGTGACGTTTGTCTCACCCCTGTACACAGGAAGCATCTCTGACAAGGAGATAACAAAGGTCAGTGGAATCCTTCCCTTACTTGAGCCAGGGAATGAAGTGATGGCTGACAAAGGATTTCTCATTGAAGATTTGCTTTCTGATGTTGGAGCCAAACTCATCATTCCACCCTTCAAGCATTCAGCTCAATTTACCAGAGAGGAAACGGAGAAAACACAAGCCATCGCCCGTCTCAGGATAGTAGTCGAGAGGGTAATAGCCAGAGTTAAGTCACATCACATCTGGGACTCACCTGTACCGCTCACTCTGATGGGCACTGTCAACCAGATATGGCACAACTGCTGTGTAATGGTTAATTTTCAAGGACCTTTGTCTTGTGAAGAATAAGTTGCTGAGAGGATCATCAACAACCCCAGCAAACTAAAACACATGTAGCACATACTATGTAGTTTTGAACATGTTTTTCAAAGATGTACATGTTGTATATTTTTATATATAAATGTTGTGGTTCAGTATAATAGAAATGAACAATAATCTAACACAAAGTAACACTTAATGTTCTATAAATGTATTAACCTGTAATTATTTAATCAGAATGTGTGAAATTAAACCTTCAGATGAGATGCTTTGTAAATACATTAATTGGTGCCCAGATCAGTATTGTTGTGCATGTTACCTCATAATAAATTATAATGGTCAACTTACTTTGAATCCTTTACTTTACTCAAAATGAACGAACAACAATTGGATAAACAACTGATTTATTGAATCAATTCACCACATTTCAGTGTGAGTAGGTAAGGTAAGTGGGAGAATTTATCATTTTGGGCTTTGTGTGCCATGAAAAAGGTGTTAGACAGGTAGATGAACATCAACTGATTCAATAAACATCAACATTTCGATTTAATCAATATCAACAATTTATATAAAGCCATAGAAAACAGAAATATATTAAACATGTCAGTTTTACACAAAACATTCTACTTTTTATACATTTTATAGTGAGTAACTTTAAGAGGCATGTGCAGGAGTGGGCCAGGCCAAACTTAAGATAACATGGCAGAATAAAAGTCTGTGGTGGGGGTTAGGGGTTCATGAACTAATTTGATTTTGTGCTATGCAAAGACGAAAAATTATTCACAGTTAATTACATAAGACATCTATTGAGAGTACAAGACAGTTCAGTGTGATTCCAAGTAAACATTCATGTATGTGTTGTAGTAGAAAAGGTCTAATTTTTCCTTCATTTTGATTATGAACGAATCATCTCGCCAAATTCTTTCAACAGACAAACTTGTCTGTGTGTCTGTGACAAAGTCACACCACTCTAGGCCGGTTACCGCTAGTTGTCCCTGAACCTGCCAGTAGTAACGGTGTGAACGCCTCAGGCTGACACGGCCATTTTCCCTCTTAAGGTGAGCAACCTGTGACACGTCGTGTTTAGTGGTGCTCTTCACTTCTACAAGTCCAAATGGTGGTGACTCTGAAGGGTCATACACCCTACCATCTGGACTTGCCCCGAGATGTGGTGCTTCTGGGTGAATGACAAATCCAGCAGGCAGCACATTAACTTGCACTACTTCGGCATAACTTGCCAGGACCTCTGACTCCATGAGCAGACCCCGCTTCATTGCAGCAGTTTGCTTTTTGGAGCCTCTTATCATTTGGACAGCGAGGGCCTTTGCTGCAGACTCTGGATCCACACTTCCCTCCCAGGAAGAGCAGGCCTCTCGAAAGCGACTAGCAGTTAACCGTGGTTGGCGTAGCTGTGCCCATGCAGGACATTTTGACTGCTGCCTGGTTCCCTTCTCAATTTCACTGACCATCTGAGGTGACACTTGCAGTGACTGGAGGTGCATGAGCTGATGCAGTGTTGGAACAAAGTCCAAGTTGGAGAAGGTATGCTGCATTAAAGGAAGAGCTGGGAATTCAGGAGCCAAGTGATGCAGGATAACATCACTGGACTTTTCTGGTGGGCAATGATATGACAGCGGGGATCCATGTGGGACAGGCCCAAATTTAGATGGAGTCAGCGCTATCTCAGACATGCCATCTAATACAAGAGCAATGAGAGGCTGGGGTTGCTCCTGGCGTAGCTTGGCTCCAGATGCCATCATGTCAGGATCAGGAAACTGTCCTAAAGAAAGAAAAGATACACAAGGTTCTAAATTATTTATTTGGTTGGTTGGTCAAAAAAGGAAGAGTTAGGCAAGTACTGCTGTAGTTTCAAAGCAACATTAAAATGGCCATAAAATATCACCTGTATATGCCTGGTACAATGTGGAGCTAAGACCACTCTTGCCCACCGTTGCTGGCTTTTGCACCACCACGTTACTCACAGGTTCAGGATGGATTCCCTTAAAATTTTGAATAAAATGTGATCACTTTTGCAGGAATTGCTACGATTTACTGTATGTGTGAATCAGTACTTAAACACCTAAAACCAAAGTAAATAAACAACATGATCGTAAAATAACGCTCTAAATGAAAAGACTCTACTCTTGATTCCACTTATCTTACCTGTGTTCTCGGTCTATGCCAGCGTTGTAGATCACTTGTGCAGGCCAGGGGTGGTGGAACATTCAGCAAACCAAGCTGTGAATAGTGTGCAGTCTGGTAAAGGAGGGCAACTACATGGTTGCAGAAGCCTTTACCAGCTACGCAGCTGCAGGAATAAGCCATCAAACTTCCACTGTCAGTGGCCAGTGATATCTATACACAACAACAAAAGAGAATAATTTCATTTAATATCATATTACATCTCAGTGTCAACAGTAACATGAAGTAACAGCCAATAGAGAGAGATGAAATAGAAGTATGGAAAGAGATGAAACAAACAAACAAACAAACAAGAGTGTGTGTACTTTTCCTCACTTCTAGCTGTGTAAGAACTCGTCAGAAAGAGCTGCAACTGCAGCAAGTGCACAGAAGTACTGCAAAGGCATCTATCTATGGTCAAACCTCTAGTTTGTGGGGCTCCTCACTCTTCTTCATGGATTTGAAGCATCTAGCCCTCACAAAAACCTGCCCGTCTAGTACATTTGATACTATGATCACACACAAACACACGTTACGAGAGAAAATGTTAGCCGGTTAGGCAGGGCAAGACAAGGCGGTTTTATTTATATAGCGCATTTCATACACAATGGCAACTCAATAGTACAAAGTACAGAAAAATAGAAAGGTTAGCATTCGGCTAATATCACTGTCGCAATGTAGAAGACGTTCACTTGGACAACCATCAACACAACAATGTTATGCCATAATGCTTCATTTAAACAAGACTAGGATGCTTTAGTATGGTCGGCTATATCATCGTATACTTTATACTATACATAAACTAGGTCTTAGAGTAGACGCGCTAATGATGTGTCATTGTAGCTATCAGTTCAGTAACGGTTCACCCAATATCGCTCAACTTACCTTGATAATTGTGGACAAATTCCTCGTGGAAAAATTTGTACCCTTTTTTCAACTTGTTGCCTTTTGTGCTGCTGTGTTCCTCCACACTTCTTGTGACATCTGAAAACGAAAACTTAGGTAGAAGCTGTAAGTTGGTCGAGTACAACCTCCCGGTATCCATTTTGTTTCGATGTGTTTACAAGCGACCGGAAGCCAGTTTACCCGTACTCTACGTATTTCCGGCTAGTGTGAAAAAGGTCTATTAACGGCCGGAATTGCGGGTTGCCAGGGTTGTCTGTTGTTCCGGTGCAGCTACTGTAGGCAGGCACTGGGTGAAATGGAGTTGTAAACAAGCACGGCCGTGTTGGACTCACTAAAACCAGCGTTTTTTGCTCTCAAGTACAACTTTTCATCACAAAACTTCGAAGGTAAGACAGAATATCTGTTAGTCACTGTAAATAAGTGGTTGTTTACCTTTGTATGCTGCTGGTTCACTGAGTTTTTAGCGCAATAATAGTGGTACTGTTGAACTCGCCAGGGTCTTAGCTTTCATATGAGATGCTATTTGTTTGTGTACCATGAAGTATCAAAACGGTAGCAATGGAAATGTGGAGAGTGGGTTGACTTTCTGACGCTATTCGGATTTTGATATTTGATCATTAACCTCTTAACGCACGCTGTTCCGTTCACGGGACGGGACGGATGTTAGGAGGTAGCCACACGGTCTTCTGAATGTTTTAAACACCAACCCTTAAACATATATACTCATGCCATACATTGTTGGAAAGCTTAGATTGTTCTGATTCATTCAAGACCACTCACGACTTATATGGTTGCTCACAGCCGTAATAATATTACCGATTAGCTCGGCTAGCCACTCAGCTAAGTGAGAAAAGCTATAATGCCTACATACCTTCAAAGTCTTCCCTTTATCCACAACGATCATCTTATGACTCAGGACTTTCTGTACAGCTCGCCAAGTATCCATTCTTGTGAAATATGAAATCCGTTTTCATAAAACCGGAATATTTTCCTCAATATGTCCATGTATTTAGTCCAACACGTAATGTAATAACACAAATAACAAACCATATACGGTCCGTTTACGTCATTTCCTGACCTGCGCGTCCATCTCAGACTACACGTGACTAGATGTTTACGACCGTGAGCCTCTTCTGCTTCTGACGACACCACACACAAGCCAATCGGTGTTTAGGATTAGGCAGTACATGCAGAGACATTGCTGCTACTCCCACTGGCGTTACAATGTAATGTACCTCGGTGGTTTCAAGTCAGTTACAGCGAGGGTATGTTCGCTTCCTGTTTTCAAAATAAAAGCACCAACTCTATCGTTATGGTTTTCTTAATAATAAAAGGCAACGGGTGTTTTATTCTGTGAAAATGACCGGAAGTGCGTTACTCGCTACGGCTAACTTGAGTGGCTCCGAATTCGCAGGAACAAAACTTTAAGCAGATGTTATTTGGACAAATTAGCGTCACACTGTGGATCTAAAGGGCTACTTTCTCGCCTAAAAAGGTTAGACATGTGGATAAAGTGGTATATTTACAGAGTTAGAGCTAAAATAAAATCCGGCACCGGACCTGGCAACCCGACTGCTGGAATTACTTTTTGGTTGTTGCGACTACGATCTTGAGACATTAGATGGCGTTGTTCTGCTCATTCTACATATTCTACCTTTACATTTCCTAGAAATTTGCAGGTATTATTAAACAGTACATTTTACAGAGAGAATGGTATGATTATTCAAATTATAAGAAGTATTCGATTATATACCCACTTATCATATTTGGATGTATATATAGTTCAACAATTACTCTAATGATTAGAGAGCATATTTTTAGGACAAATGTTCATTAGTAATTATGATTTTTGGGGTGCTTTAAAGGGCTGTAATGCAACTGAATTGTATTTATATGGTAAAAATGGGAATTTTGTTTAAACTAAATGAAGCTAAACTAGTTAAAGAAATACTGATACTGTAATTTTCTAAAGGAAAAACAGTACTAATACAGCACAGCAAAAAATACTATAAAAGAAAATGCAGGACTAATAATGTAATAATAATAATACTGGAAATTAAAATACTTTAATTATACTTAAAAAAAACAGTAATAAAACTGGAAATTAAAATGTGTAATGGTGGAATGCCTTGGTAGTGAAGTGGTTACCATGCATGCCACCTAACGGCAATGTCCCTGGTTCAACTCTGGTAAGGGTACTTTGCTGCAGGTCATTCCCCTCTTACTCTCTCTCTCCGTGTTTCCTGTCGGTCTCAATGCCAAGTACTTTCAAATAAACGCAAAAATTAATCTTTGAAAATAAATAAATAAATAAAATAAAATACATAATGGTATTATAATTGAAAATACAGTAATTATACTGTAAACAAAACTACAGTACTGCAAATGAAAATACGGTAATAGTACTTGAATTAAAAGTACGACAATGATACAGGAATACTGTAAATGCTTTTACTGTAACTTATGGGCATCCAGTTTCTAGTAAGTTAATGTACAATTCAGCAAGCTTTTTACAGTGTGACTTATAGTACAAAGAATATTAAATAATCAAGTCTACTTTAATATTTCCCATTATTGGTGCTGATTTATTTAAATGGTCCACGCTGCACTGCCTCATAATTGTAATTCAATCCAGGAAAAGAAATGCATACCTGATGTTTACTGTGATGGATTACACAACCAAAGAAAGTCTCAAGAGACAATTGATTTTCAACCACACGGAAATGAATGGAAACCAATGGCTGCTGGAAGATAAAAACATTCATTTAAAAATCAGAAACACTACAGCATGGTTTGCAAAATACTCAGCAATGATGTCATTGTCAAGTATTTATTACTTCACAGTAAATTAGGTTAAATATGTAGAATCACTGTTATATTGTAAGACACATTCAGAATGTTCAAAGTGTTCAATTGGCCACTGGAATCAAGGAGGATTAGTCCAATGATGGAGATACCATCATGATGTTCAGCCTCCCACCCCACCCAGCACCACCCCTGCTCCGCCTCCAGGTTTTACTCTCCTGATCGATTGACTCACTCCATTTCGATTCCAGGAATCCCATAGCAGCTTAACAACACAGCTCTATATCCCAAGGACAATGCTTTTTCCCATACCCATGGTGCTAGATCACTGGTGTATATTCCCATCGAACAATCTGGAAATCTGCGTTTACCCTGCCTCCAGCTTCAAAGGAAATGTGTCTGTCAGGAAAGGTAGCTTTTACCCTTGAAAGGAAACATACAGTATGGAATACAAACACGGTACATAGAAGATGAAGCTTGTTTGTGTTGTAAATAAAATGGACCACTCTTAAGGGCTTTGCATTTTTATGTTTATTAGTAGTATTGTTAATGTATCCCCTCTTTGTAACCTCCTACTACACACAACTGTTTTATTATTGTGCAATCTGCAATAATTAAAACATTCTTGTTGAGAATATCACACAGTGATGTCACTTTTACAAAAAAATACATATACATATACACAAAACATTGTTCAACATTGCATGATTAAATGTTTTTGTGTTGGAGTTTGTCTTCATCCTCTCTTACCCTGATGTTACATCATTAATGGCCTGAGACTGTACACTGATGCTCTCACAGTCTCCACACAGTCTTATTCGTGGGGTATGACTGCTCTCTCTGAGAAAGGACCAGGGGGCTTTAGAAATGATAATCAAACAGTGGGTTTAACGCTTCTTACTCCAGTTCTAAGAGCGTAACAGTTTAAAAAGGCTTTTCCTCTTTGAGCTGCAAGTAAGACATTTTTTGTAAGATTTCTATGGTGAAATTATCATAAAAATATAACATTTATTTTATGTTAATAAAGAATTGATGAAGAATTGTTTGCAAGACTGTTTTTCATTTATTGATTCTACACAAAGCAGCTTTAAAGGCGATGTATCATGTACATTTACAGGTCTATTGGAATACCTTAATATGTTTTACATTTCAAACACTCCACACTTATTTATCGTATGCCGGTCCTACATGTCACTCAGTTTAGCCTCTGTCGGAAACAGGACATTTTAGTTTCTGTCTCTAAGAGCACCCTCTCTATGAGCCAACTCTATTCTGATTGACCAGCTATCTGAAGCCACCCCTCAGCACACATTGTAGACTGTATATGTAGATGGACGACATGTCTCAAGTTCCTACCACTATGCAATAGTGAAACCAAAAATATCTAATTTATGTCAATCACAGCATCAAATAATGAAAAAGAAAAAAAAAATAGCACTTGAAAATAAATGAGAAAAGAGCTACCTAAAGTGACATATATACTATCTTTGGCTCATGTCCCATCCACAAACATGCAGGGGTGGGATTTATGAACTACTGTATACTGAAACAACCCACCAGAGGGCATTCAAGATATTTTAGCTTCACTTTTGGGGACCTTTCATGTCATCCATGTTTACAGTCTATGGCAGGACATTCGTGGGCTGTGGAGGCCACAGGAACAAACGATGAAAAAAACTATAGTCGTAGGATTTCACTACTTTTTCTCATAATTTACTCAAAATGTCAACCTCTCAGTTACAAAATATTTCAATTCCATCCAGGTTGGACCTAGTCTGGCTAATGCTAGACCCTACCACAAGTGAGGTAGGGTCTGGAGATGAGCTGTTCATTTCCTCATATTTGAGGTGGGATCAACGAATGTCAATCAAATGCTTCTGTACACTACTGGACAAACTTACAGCCAATCATATCAACGATACACAATGATCTATTCAGAGCCTGTAGAGAGCAGCGTAAACACATCCTTTTTATGGAGGGAAAATCAGTAGTTCTATTTTCAATGTGAACTTGCCTTCCAATTTATTTAGCACACAATCTACTGCTGCTTCAAACAGTTTCTGCACCTCTGTGGCCACCATGCTGGATGTAAACAGAGTCGCTCTACGGTTGTCATCGCCTTGAGCCCACCTCCCCGTTCTGTGATTGGTTCCCTATCTCTGACGAAAATTTTGTCTTGGTGGCCATGCTAACTTTCTGAGCAAAGTGGAATGTCGATGGAAAGAGAGCATGGGTTTACCCAGGCTAGGTTGGACCCAAAATCTTTCCACCCAATCTAAAGTGTGGGTGGACAAAGGAAACAGCACATGGAAAAACCATGGCAACAAACAAACCATCGAGAGCAGGTTGAAGCCTGGGCTTTTAACTTGCAGGGAGCATCTCAACAGGTTAACCTCAATTTTTTAAACTTTGGCCATGTCTAACATAGAAATTCATCAAAATATTATTACAGAATACATTTAAATGATAACCAGAAAAATAATAATCTGTCCCTTCAAGAGAAGAAATCTGTCAAACCTGTTTGAATTCATGGAGTGTCTTCATCAGCACCAAACCTGTGTGCCTGTTTCCTCCAAATGGAAGGAGCGGACCCTGTAACACCAGCTTTAGCCAGAGTATAAACAGCAGAAGGCAAGATTTGCAGGGACTCCAGGGCTGAGAGACTGAGGCTCCACACTCCAGCAGAGAGAGACAAGGCCCAGCCAAAATGAGTTTTTTTGGTACCAAGCACCCCTACTGTCAACACCAACATGAGCTGGACCAATATTACCTTACTCTTTCTCAGTCTCTCTATCCATCCCCACCTGCTTGTCCTCTCTCTTTACATTAAAGTCTACTGACTTAAAAATAGAGATCAAACTTGTTGTTTGAAGTGAGTGTCCTTCTGCACCTGCACAGAGCTGTTGGTATCACTTGAACTTAGTGTTACTCATGTGATGTGAGCTCAAAGAAAATATTCATATGCTGAATTTAAAGGGCCAGTATGTAGGCTTTAGTAGCATCTAGTGGTGAGGCTGCAGATTGCAACAAACTGAATTAAATCTCCCTCCCTCTCCCCTTTCAAGCATGTAGGACAATTTAACGGTGGCCAAAAAATGTGCAAAACATATTTAAGGTCCTCTCTAGAGTTAGTGTTGTTTGTCAGTTCTGGGCAACTAGAGAAACACTGCGGTGCAACATCTCCATGGAAGTGGATTCCCTACATAGATATAAAGGGTTCATTCTGAGATAAGAAAAACACAGCGATTCTTAGTTTCAGGTGACTGTACACTGATTAAAACCCTTCTGCCAAGTTAATTCCGCAATATGAAACCAAATTCTACATGCTGCACCTTTACTGGGACAACAGATAGAAGACCTTGAATGAACCATTTATTAATCCAAAGTTTGGTAACGGCTCAGTGTGTGAGCAAGGAAAATGGGCCTGGCATTTCTAAATGCATTTGCCTCTCACTAATCTGTGCTGTCAGAGAAAAGCACCTCCTGATGAAAGGGATATGTCTGCTGCTGGATCCAACAGGAGTGTGTGTGTGTGGGGGGGGGGGGTGTAGTGCTGCCTTTGAAGAACTGGGAGTGAAGTTAAATCCTTGCTAACATGGAATCTGAGCAGGCTCCAGTGCCAGTGTCCAGTCACCTCACATTCCTTTTGGGCTGGTGCATTCACAGGAATAAACATACAGCTATACTATCCAGATTGTGCCTGGGACAAAGCTGGAGAAAGGCCAGTATAGCTAATCCCCCAGTCTCATTTCTCCTTCCCTCTCCTCCTCTCTTTTGCTATGAGTGTTAGTATGCTGAGCCTTAAAACATCACCATAGCAGTCCCTGCCACAGTGTTAACGCACAGCTCACAAGACAAATCATAGCAGCCCATACCAATTCCTTCTCTTCAATCTCTGTTTTACTGTGAAATTGCTGATGATTTGCAGTGGAAATGGCTTAGATCAGATATCAAAAGGTGATATATTCTACAATGAAAATGCCATTGCAACTTTTTTGGCTGCCTTTTTGTTTTTTGACCAGCTTTGCCATCAAAAAACAGTTGGTAATTCCTCCTTTTTTGGTCCACACAGAAATATCTATTTGACATCCATCCATGCTTCCCAGAAGATGTACCCAACTGACTTTGGTGATCCCAACTCTTCTCTAGCACCACCATGAGGTTGACATTTGTGGTGTTGGTTGCAATATTTCAACCACAAAAGGATGGTCACAAAATTACATTGTTATGATGATTTTTATTAAAATTTTAACTTGCTCAATATTTAGAGGCTAAACTAAGATGGTAAACATGGTAAACAATACATGCTAAAACATCAGCATGTTAGCATTGTCATTGTGAGCATGTTAGCATGCTGACGTTAGCATTTAGCTTAAGTACAGCCTCACACAACCCGTGGCATGACTATTTGTCTCATTATCATTTCACTTAGTTCCTTACTCACCACTCTCAGAGGTGTTCTTGTTTGCAATTAAAGACAAGGTTCAATCACTATCTACTGTAAACTTGTATGCAAGGTGGCGTGTTCTGTGTGTGAGCCTCGGCCTGTGTAGCACTGTGTTGTATCCAGCCTTACTCTGCGTCATCTATCTGATCACACAGACCGGCTGACCTCAGATGACTTTGCAGACACACTCTGCAGTCTACCAGTCACGTGCAAATCTCTCCCTCTCTCCCTGTGGTGGCTTGCTCTACTTCTCATCACAGCACACATCTGTGCTTCTCCTGAAAATCTGAAATCGACGCCAGACAATTAAAGGAGGAGAGCCATCCATTAGTGACTGGTCACAAGTTGCTCGTCGATGCCCCTCTGTAATTTCAGTTAACCTGAAATCTTCAATGTAAAGTTTGTGTCACTTCAAATTGTGTAAGCCACCCATTTGCATTAGCTGCTCCCTAAAAGCCAGTTTGATGTGAAGGAGGCTTCCAGCAAGTCGCAGCACATACACTGATGACCTCCTTCCGTGCTAAACAACTAATGTCTTTTCTCTCTTGGATACTTTTTCCTTTCTCTTTCCATCAGTCATGCCCCTCTTTGTGAGGCTCTGTAAATATCTGCCACAGACAGAGTAAAGTTCAGTAAAAGGTCAAAAGTGATACATTCTGTGTGGGCTCTGTCTTCTGTTTCTCAGTGTAAAACTAGCATATGAAAAAGTACAAAGTGTTCCACCTCAGTGTATCATGGTTTCATCAACTGAGATTATAAGACAGGAGCAACATGATCCACCTTCTTTTTTTTCCCAACACCTTACTTTCAAGCATGTAAACCATTGCTGTAACCATTAAACAGGCCCTCTCAGCAATGATCCATTGAAGAACATCAATCACTCTCACCACAGTCCTCTAGGCTCACTAGAGCCATGATGCATTGCACCACTGAGATGCTCGATTTGCAGGGAGGAGACTAGGGGTGAATAAATGATATGCTGAAATTATGGCTGTACTTAAATCAATCAGCTAAGAAAAGATCGGCATCTGATTTTGAGAGCTCCCATCATGCAGTGGGACTAATTTATGGGGTCACAGTGGGGTCATGGCTGTAGCTGCAGTGATACACTGTAATCAAGCAGAGAGCTGAGGCCTGTGGGAAATAAATCAACTACATGAACTGCCACTGCATGCTGCTGGGTGGTGAACACGCACACAGGCACACTCTCACACTCACACATCAGAAATAAGCTATAACTCATTTAGGCAGGTATCACACACTGTCATCTGGATGCACATGTCCACACACATATAGAAAAACCTGCTCACTGCTAATTCCTCCCATTAACAGTGACATTTAAAGATATCTCCCCAGTGCTCAGCTGCCAGTGTAAAGTACCTTTTCATTAAGCTCTTATTGTGTGGGCCTCAGGGGTGAGAAAGGGGAAGTGCCTGGGAGTGCGTGTCTGCCTCTGTATGTGTGTGTGTGTGTGTGTGTGTGTGTGTGAAGGGGGAGCAACAGAAAGAGAGACTATGAGAGAGAGAGAGAGAAAAATAGTTTGAAACAGACAACAATGCAGAGCTGTGTGGAGATAAAGAGGGGAAGATGAGGAGGAGAGGCAGTGATATATTGTTCAGATTCACAGTTTAAACTCCAGTCTTTAAATCAGCAGGCTCCCTGAGCAACAGCTATTACGCTGACTTACTACTTGGTCATACAACTGAAAAGGGACAGATATAGGACGCCAGATACGTATATCACAGCATGGGCTTGTATGTTGGGCTTTCCACAAATCATTCTTGTTCCTTTTCTCTCTACTTAGTCCCATTTCAGACAACCTTGCCCATGCAACCATTTCGACCAAGAGGACCGATTGTGTATTGGTAAATATGTCATGTTTTGAAAATTGCATGCTGGGCTAAAATTATTCCTGGGTCATTTACTTGATTTTTATAGCACCCACCTTATGCGACTTGCTGTGCAGTTGATGGGCTTATGAGTGGCACTGGTCAGTTAGTTCAGTGTGTTCACTAGAACGTAAGGTGGGTAATTGCTAAGCCTGTAATGCCTAAGAAGCATTGTGGTGTTAGTAGACTTATTTACCCCCAACTGGGCTATTAGTCCTTATTTGTATCACCGTGCTGCAGGATCTGTTTAGAGCATGACCTGCTGACACACACTGATGACTAACTACCTTTCTCTCCCACTTGCACATAAGAAGCATTGCTTTCAAAGCAATGATACATTAGTAAATGACAATATGTGATATAAAAAAATGATTTTACTGCAGTGCATGAACAGCAACATTCTTATTGGGGTTGTAAGCTTTGTCAGTTTTATTTAATCATTATCTAGTTTAATATTTAAAGTAGTCTGTTAAAGATAAAGACCCATTTTATAAGTTCTCTAGATTTGTGAAGGAGTCAACTTCTGTATTATGAAAACATGATTATGTCCTGTACATTTTGCTACTGGTGATGTGTAACTGATCAGATCATATAATCAACAGTCAAAAACCTAAATTTGAAATAAGGTTCTTGCCTCTTTCCTTTAAAGCATTTATTTCCATCGTTTTGCTCAATACGTGTACACCTGCACATCCGTATATCCATACAAAACCCACAGTTCCATGCACAAACACACACACACACACACACACACACACACACACACACTTATTAAATGAGAAATGATAGATGGCCTTTCCGTCCCCACGGGATAAAAAAGTAACCTTTAATCTGGACCACAACCCTGTCTGTTTCTACTGGCGACCAGAGTCCACATGTCCTCTGGTATCAGCTCTGTCAGGAGTGAAATCCCAAAACAACTCAAACAATCACTTATTACTGGTCTGACTGACCTTCACAAAGTGACTGAGCATTCTCTAAATTGAGTGAATTTGCTCTTTAAGTGGATAGCAGTTAGCAACATGACCCTATATGCTCTCAAACTCCTACAGTTTGCCCCACCTCTAGAAACCTCTTGACTTCACGCAGACAATACGAACACATTTCTCAAGGACAGTGGGTTCTACTTCTCTGCAGCGACTGAAGTCTCCACAGGCTAAATCGAACACATTGTAATTACTGTATGCCCTTGATATTGCACTTTTTCAAACAGACTTTGCTCCTAACACTATTTCATGGGTGCAATAGCTTCAGCAAGAGATTGTCCTTCACAGAGTGATATGTTTTTTTTTTTTTCTGGGCACAAGGAAGCTGTACTTATCATGATAGTAACAAGGTTGATGATAGGGAGGAGAATGGACATTGGATGCTGAAATGATTATTGCCAAGAATTAAATGCATAAACACTTGAAGCTTGAAGCAAAGAGAAATTGTTTGTTTATGTATCTTCTTCATTCAGTTCATACACTAACTGAAATGTAACAGTAACAAGTTGTGATTTCATTATATTTTGTGTATTCACTATGTAGCCTAACTATTTCTTGGCAAAGAGTGACCCAATGCAAAAACAGGAAGTCATTACACTAGGCCGCTCTTTGCCAAGAAATAGTTACAGTACAATCTCACCTTGACATTTTTACATTTGTGTAAGGATTAAACAAACAAGATAGAGCATGTTAATTACTGAGCTTTAAGGATGTAAAGGGTATTTGAGCGGAGCTAACCATTTACCCCCGTTTTCAAACTTCGAAGGCTAGGCTAGGCTAATTGACTCCTGTCGCAGCAGAGACTGCAGTGCCCATAATGCAATGTAAATTACTTCCAGGTGACTCCGTATATTCTTGTTATTCACCTAGCTCTATGGTGTCTTGCGTCCTCCATTATACATGGTCTCACAGAGTGGAAAAGAACTCAAAATCTCGGTGCCCTACTCTGCTATAAGCTGCAGATATTTTTCTTAGTGAGTTGACAACAGGGGAGCAGCCTTGAACTGAAAGTACAGAAGACAGCAACAAATTATGCATGCTCTCAAAGGCGAGAAAGCCAGTGAGTCTGCTCGAATCTGTGAGGTGCTAGGCTACAGGGCCTGGCCAGATAACACATAAGTGAGAGAATAGTTTCCCTGAGCGTAAAACAATGAGGGAAGAGAGAGAAATGGCAGTGGCAGCTGTGCAAATATCACACCTAGAGCCACTTGACTTCTCAAATCTGTCAGAATAGCCAAAATGGATCAGACAATTTAAGATTTTGTGTCACATCGGGATTAAAGGAAAAACCTGAAGCTGCATTTGAGCAACACTGTGCAGAAAACCAGATATAATTTTTGAAGGCGCTCAGTTTAAAATAAGATGTCAACAAGGAGGAGAGCACACAGAAGCATTCATCACAGCACTGCACAAGTTAGCAGAACACTGTAGCTTTGGAGCACTTAAAGATTAACTCATAACAGACTGAATTGTTATTTCAAAAGCAATTCAAAAAACGGACAAATTGAGATTTTTAAGAGACAGACAACATTGCACAGCAAAGCATAAGAGACCCAAAAACATGTACATGTAAGACAAATATAAAAAAGGGAAGAAGTTCTAACACAAAGAACAAAAGGAAAACAAATGAGAAATGGAGAAAAGGACGCAAACATGCACAGAAATACTGTTCAGCTAACGTAGTCGAATGTCGAAAAGTGTATAAACCCCTGGCGCCACTGTTGAGCAGCAGAGGTTTGAATGATCACCCAGATGTTCTGAGAGTCCAACTGAGATTCTTAAGATATGACTATGACATTGTCTATGTCCCAGGTAAAAATCTCATCATTGCAGACACATAATCAGAAGCTCCACTGAATGACATTTACCTCTGACGACTTGCAACTGACACTAACAGACGTTGGATGCTGTTGTGTCTGCTACAGACACATGCTTAGAACAGATGAAACAGGTACAACTAATGGATAAAATATGCAAAACAGTGGGATGCTACTGTCTAACAGAACAAGAAACAAGGACTGAGACCAGATGTCTCAAAAATGTGGGGAGAACAAAACATAGATGGACTTGGATAGATTGCATCAGTAAATCACTTGAAGACCGCTTGATTTAGCAGCTGGCTAAATGTGCTAATTATCTATCGCTACTATCAAAGGAAGCTGGGCAAAGACCGGGAGATTAATGATGGCTTAGATAATATCATTCACACTCTGGATGCTGCAGATATGATTTTAAGAGTTTTAGGGGAAGTGATGAACACTTATATACTTATCATGGTGAGTATACTGAACACAGTGAAGAATGGGAACAGATGGAGCTACATGTCCTGTTTTTTAAGTTTTGAAGTTGTACCAATCACCATTACACAAAACTGAACAGCTAAAATTTTAATAAAGTTAAAATTTTAAAAGTAGACAGTCATTCTGGAAAAAGATAGAACTGGCAGCTATCAGACTGTAAAGAGCAGTTTGCTTAATTTGATAAAAAAGTGTATTGAACAATCAAACATGGTCTCTCTACAATCACTGACTCTACCTTTAACATAAGGTTTTGTTATTCCTTTTTGCTTGTTTTTGGCAAGTTTTTGGTCATTTATTTGTTTATGTTTTGTTGTTTTTACCAAATCTCCAAATTCTCACAACTTCCTGCACAAAAAACATGTTCCAAATGTAATACAGGGGCACATAGACACAGATACACATAAACCTATATCTCCAGGTTAATTAAAATGATATCAGCATAGATGTAAAAAAAAAAAAAAAAAAAGGCTTATTTGCAAGGGAAATTAGGTAATGCAACCGTTATTAAATGTCTACCTCTTTTCCACAGGAATTCTCCTAACGCTGCCTAATATCAGCGGTTTCCACCCAATGAATAGATACATGTACTTTATTGATCCCAAATTGAGACATTATTTTGTTACAGCAGCATGTTATACAGTCATTGCATAATTATACATAGGTCAATACAAAGAATATAAAACAAAACTTTAGCATACACTATAAATATAAAACGTTTTTTTTAAATAAACACAGACTTAACAAACTACATGCATTAGACAAGTGTACAAAGTTTCAAAATGCAATGAGTTGGAGCAGGGGTGTCAAAACATGCAAATTCACCATGAGCAAAGTTATTGGAGGAAAACAAAAACAAAGGGGAGTTTGGTTGAGACAGAAACTATAAAGCTAAGAGTTCTGACTGTTCTCTGCTAGACAGAAGTTTGGCATTGTAGAGAGTTGTTGCTTTGGGCAGGAAAGATTTTCTTTTATCATTCCTTTTAACAGTGAAGCTGAGCAAGTCTGTTAGAGAAAATGCTCCGCTGTCTGTCCAGCAGGTGGCAGAGAGGGTGGTCAGGACTATCCCTAATGGATGTTCAGTGTCCTCCTTCCATTGCAAAAATATTTATTTACCTCCAACCTTCTCTACACAAAAGAGAATCCTTGTTGCCAGTGTATGTCAACCCATTGTCTAACACATATTCTTCTTTTCTTTCTTGTTTGTTGTAGCACATCACATGTTCACATGTTGTGTGAAATGTAGTTTGGAGACCAGACAGACTTGCCCTGGATTCCTCCTGGTGAAAGACCTTGTAATGTGTGAACTCCTGTTGCCGATCAGTCATGTGTCGTGTGCACACCAGAATGACTTCAACACCCCTGATTACAAGACAGAATGTTGTGTAGTGTGAACAGTACAGCGATCAGACAACTTTGAAAGCTACGTAGTGTGTCCATGGCATAAGTCTGTTGGTGTTGCCAGTTCAATTGTTGCTCCCCCAGAAGACTACAGTGAAGTACAGTGCACTTGGCACTGTGTTAGAAGATTTTCAACATCTTGCTGCACATGTTGAAGGATCTTCCAGTTCAGTCTGTGGTCAATGTGGAGGCCCAGGTTCTTGTAGTCATCCACTATGTTAACATCCTACCAGAATATACAGAGGTTGTGTAGTCATCCTCTTCCTTCTGAAGTTGTTCACTTTCTGCAGGTAGCATTACCCAAAGTTGTATTGAGATGTACAAGGTGAAAACAAAGGGAGAGAGCATAGTCACATCTTGTTCTATTCTCCACCATTTTAGACAGAACACTGCCCAGTCAGAGAAAACGTACAGGATTGCACCATCTTTAATTTACATACAGTGCAGTCTGTCCTCCCTTCTTCTTATTGCTCCATATAACATCATTGATACAAGGTACAGCTGGAACTGCAAGTGCAGCCATGTCTCCATGAAACACAAAATGCTGCTATATTCCCTCTGGGTCTTTATCAGTATTTCTTATCCCCAAGACCTCATGTTCCTAAAGATGGTCCCTGGAACAGGTTTATAATTCCTCTTTTTCGCTCTCCACTCAGCTCCAGTCCTGCAACCCTACGTCACCTTTGCAGCTCTTCTGGGATTCCTGGCCTCACTCAAGGCAATAGCACTGGTTTACTCAATGCAATCATCTGGCTCTATCTGCATGGCTCCCAGTTAAAAAGAGTGCAGAAATTAATGGTATATCACAAGCAAAACAAAACATAGCCATTTCCACTCAGTCACTGAAACAAAATTGTTGAAAAATCACACACAAACAAAAAGTACATTTTGTGTGCCCGAAATGCCAACTGACTGGCTAATTGGCTGATTTAGCCATCACTATACAATGAACAATCTCATTAAACCCTGTTGACTACCACTAGAAGCTAGAATCCCCACTCCATTAATTATGAATCTTCATTAAAGGAAAAAAAAAGATTAGTTTAAGGTTGTAAGCTACTGCCCTGATAGCTAAACTCTCCGCGATGGGTTTAAAACAGTTACCATTTTATAATGGTCTTTTCTGACTCAAAGCAATGCTCTGTCTCCAAGGTGACAACATATTTACACTGTAGCCATGGACACCACATGTATCACTTTGTGCATGGCATTCAGTGACTTGCAAATCAAAGAGGCTTCACTCAATGATGTCAGATGAGCTCACAAAGTCTTTCACAAACCTGGCAAAAATGCAATAATAGCAAATCCCACAAATCAAAAGATAAGGGCACAGCACCAGTCATAAAAGATGCTGACTGACAGAAAAATCGATGTGTATCAATAGCTTGGCTTCTGCATAATAGCTGAGTGTAATTTCTCATTTTATTAGAGGGAACCATGGGTCCCTTGTAGAATTATACTCTGCTGCTCTGTTGTCCCTAGGAGGGCATTGGGTGCATGGCGTGAGGTGAATGATAAGCATGTCCCTTGGCCTGATGATATGATATTTCCAGCCAGGTTATCACAGTTGCTCCTCGTCCTACAGCAGCTCTGACTTTGTATTATTGAGCTGGGGCCCTCCAGCTGTTTAGAGTGCTATATTTCAAGTAATTGAGTTGTGGGGTACGAGAGTCCAGCTAGAGTGTGCATGTTTAAGTGTATATTAGAGTGTGTCTCTATATGTGTGTGTGTGTGTGTGTGTGTATGCGTGTGTGATAGATGTTTTGACTGACATGTCAAAGGTAATTGAGTTGTAGGTAAGACATAGTGATCTTGCCAGCTGTCAGTCTCATATAAACGGAATCCATCAGAATGCAGTACATCCCATAACCTAAAGAGACAAATACAAATGTGTGTCTATGTGTGTGTATGAAGGAGCTATTAGCTTTTCCTTTTTGACCACAGAGCCTGAATTATAAATGGAGTTTGAACACTGGAAGTCGATCTGTTCAAGTTGAAAAAATGCAGCTTGTCATGCTGGTCTAGGTGATTTTGCCTAGAGAATGTCAAAATTCTACTACAAACTTACACCTGAAAATCAATATATTGATTATCTAAATCATTCTTTTGCAATAATTCCTCTACCTGCATACAGTTTATAGGCTGTTATCACATTTGTGCCATATTGGTGATGGTCAAATTATAACCCTATTATACAGCTTTAATGCTCAATATCACCAGTGTCAGCTTTCCTACCTCAACAATAATACATAAGATTAACCCTATGCTTAAATACTTTATTTTATATTTTTCATTTTACACAGTCCAACTTAATTTTGGTATGGTGTTTTTTTGTTTGTTTGTTTTTTATGTAACATGATTGAACGGCATGCTTTATCTAAGGGTTTTGATACTGACTCTGACACCACAGAATCAAATCAACGAACCTCAAGGACAGAGCTGAATGGCCAACAGCTGTGCTAGTCTGCACATAATCTGTCTGTCTCCTACAAGGTCATACTGAGTGTGAGCAAGATGTTAAATAGAGCAACACCGACAGGAAACCCAGGAATATTATATTATATTTGCTTTTGCTTCATATTTCCCATGTCATGATTTTATGTCATGATTCGTTTAATACACCATTATAGGGTTGTATGTAAAGTCATTACTAGTGCTGCTACATATAATCACAATCAGTCAACTCAAATCTTTATTAATTAGTTATCTTGTCTTTCCTCAATTAGTTGACCTCACCTTATACAATCAATTGGCAGAGCCCAGAGCTGAGTCATTTTCCCAGGTAAACAGGAACTCAGATGAATATTGTGTGCACGTTGACCATGGATGTCTGAGGTTGACATGTTTTCTGACCTTGTTGTTCTTTTATCGAGGGACATTTCATCCAAGGACATTTTTCTCAGCACCTCACCTGTGAGCAGAGCAGAGTGTTACGGTTGTCACATCTACAATTTGACCTACTTTTATAGGCTGTGAAATGTATTAATTCGGGTTCCACCACCAACACCTGAAAAACTCCTGATGAAAAACTTATTTTTTAGTGCTTTTGTGAGCTGCCATGCTACCATGGGCTGTCAAGATATATACTATATTATGTTGGGATAATGCTTTAAGAGATTAATGAATTTACTTCTGATACCAAATTTTTCAGCAATGCAGCTTTTTGGTAGCCTGGCTAACCAGACCCCGTCTCAATGGTCTGGAGAGGAGCCGTTCATTTCCTCGTATTTGAGGCGGGATCAACGAATGTCGATCAAATGCTTGTGTACACTTCTGGACAAACTTACAGTCAATCATATCAAAGATAGACGATGACGTATTCAGAGCCTGTAGGGAGCAGCGTGAACACTTCCTTTTTATGAAGGATAAATCGTGTAGCGCAAGTTTTTGTTCTATTTTCAAAGTGAACTTGCCTTCCAATTTATTTAGCATACAATCTACTGCTGCTTCAAATGGTTGCTGCACCTCCGTGGCCGCCATGCTGGATGTAAACAGAGTCGCCCTGAGCCCGCCTCACTGTTCTGTGATTGGTTCCTTATCTCAGGGGAAAATGTTGTTTTGGTGGCCATGCTAACTTTCTGAGCAAAGTTGAATGTCGCTGGAATGAGACCATGGGTATACCTAGGCTAGCTTTTTGGTACCTAGTGCTGACTCTTGCAGATCTGTTTGCAACATCAACAACTCAACAATAACACACAAAAAAAACAACTTCCTGTATTTTCTTTGTGTCATGCATGAATGATAGCTACAGTTCCCAAAAGAGGAATTGTGTATTTTCCCAGCGTTGAAATCAGGTACATATAAATGTCAGGATACCCGATTCCTGGCCAATGTCCGTGGACCACTTGGTCTTTGGTAGCTTGTACAGATCATTGTCGAGTCCAATTGTCCTTAATTTGATCCGATAATCCATACTTTTCCTGGTCTTGCTGTGTCCACTGCTACACTACGCCATGTTGAGGGAGGTTTGTTTTGCCACTCAGTCTGACTGAGAGGGGCATGTCCCGGGGGGGAAGTGACGTAAACGCATACCCTCTATATATATATTTCAGTCTATGATATATTTGAATGCTATTACCAGTGCTGTTACACAGTTCATTGTTCATATTCCAAGAAGAGAGCTTTTGCTTTTACTGTTAAATAAACTTCCACTTAAAGTCCCCCTACACTCAAAAATATGATTTCCTTCAATTGGATGTTTGAGTTTCATTGTGCATAATCACGTATGTGCAGAGTTTGACACTAGAGAGCTGAAAGAAACATTCATCGCCAGAAAGAAGAAGTATGGGTGGCCCTGTGTACATAATTTGTGACATCACAAATTATTTGCAGTCAATAGCAGTCCAGTATGCAGCTTACATAAGTGTGATGTGGAAACTTGAAGCCTCCAGTGCACAAACACTGAGAATAGAGTACAGTCTAACACTGTACAGTGAAGTAGGAGGCATGTTGTGTTCAGCAGTTAAATAGCCTACCTGTAATAAAAAATATTTATATTTTCATAGATTCTATTGTAATGAGGGAGAAGGAGTGGATATCGGACATAAATAATAAGTATGTTTTTATGCTGAAACATATCTGTAGACGTAGAGGATCTTTAAAAGCATGTTTTAAGAATTATGTTCTTTCTAAGAGCAGCACCTGCTGGACAAAAATTTAATTGCACATAAAATGGTTACCACTAAACTTCAGATGACTATTTAATGTCCAAGGTGTTGTGTTGTACAGTACATGACGTTTTAAATCATACATGATTGAAATTTAGCTCTCTTTACTAACTAATCTTACACTATGTGTGAGCTGAACCGCGTGTTCGTTTAATAAAGTAATAGGAGAAGATATTCGGTCTCAATATGCCATTTATTTAGCAGTAAATGAACAATACAGAGCTCTGGGTCAAGATCTTCCTATCCCTGACGAACAACAAAGTGTGTCAGTTCACGAAGTGTGACTGACTATGCTCTCCCTGACCCAGTCTTATATACAATACAAAATGATTATGGAATGTATAATGTGTTGTGTTCTGATTGGTTGTTGATCTGACTCCATCCTTGCATCCTCACATTCCAGGATCTTCTGACTTCATGTGACTCCATCCGACCCCCTCGAACAGCGTCCGATATAAAAAGATATTTCTTGTTTGAAACTTATAGAACACAAAGCATCCTATATCTTATGCCTTCAGAGATAGCCCCCCTTGTTGTTTTCATATTTTCTTTGCATTCAGAGACAAGTAGTTCTTTGTCATAGTTAGTAGTACATACTGGTGATAATCACGTCTTTGCAAAAGTTCAACTCTCTTCTATGCTTTTCCACTCAACACACAATTTACTGTTTTCCTAATATCACACACAGCACCACATTACCATATGAAGCAAATAATAAGATACTTCATCACATTAGCTGATACTTTAACATTTATCAATTCATAGCATATATTTACACTCTCTGTAACAACATGTCAACCAGTATCTCAACCCGCTGCAGCATTGTGAAGCACAGGTTTTACGCGGAACCTTCTTTCTTGTCCTAAGCTCAACACGGAGCTCTTGGCGGCTACATCAGGGATGCTAACCAGCTGTGCTGCAGCTAGCCTCGCCGGCTCTCGCTGACAGTCACTCACCTCGCGTCCTCGCCACTTAAACTTCTACTATAAATTAGTTAACTGCTACAGAGCTGAATGACAGTGGTTGTGCTGTTTGTGTGTCACTGTTTTGCAAAAGAGTCATGCAGCTGATGCATTAAAAATGAGAGAAGGGTGAGTATATGGCTGCATTATTAAGCATTGATGAGTTAACGCTAGGTAGCTAGCTAACAGTGTCGAGAGCACTAGCTAGCTAAAGGATAGCTTGACAGTTAGCATGCCTTTTACCGAGCTAAATCGGTTGGGGAAGTAGATTCAAAGCTTGATTGATTGCTGAATTGCTGGTTTGACACTCTAGAAATATAATGCTGGGTGATAGCTCACGTTAAACTGTAGTTTCAATTCTCAACTCAGCTAACGTCAGTGGTGTGTTTATCTAGGCTGGTAGTTGTTGTCACTACTTAGTCATTAATTTATCCTCAGGTTTTGGCCATCTAAAGTAACTTTGCCTGGTGCTGGAGAGCCCAGGCACTGCATTATTAACTAACTTTAGTAGGTGTTTTCAGTCAATTGGTGCCAATTGTGAGTGATTGTGCAATTGTGGCCGTCACATTCAAGATCAACATTTATTAATCGGCATTTCTTAGTACTCGCATACATTTAAAATAAATTCTGTCTCCCCCAGACTTAAACCAGTGTACTTGCAAATTTAAACACACTTCGTTACTGAAAGTATACTTAGCAAATCTATTAAGAAAGTTTCAGAGACTTAAATGTATGTAACTACACATACAAGCTACACAAAAGTATAAAAAGGCTTCAATTAGCACTTCTGGGGTATCCAGCAGTAATATGTTAAACTGAAGGCCAGACTGAGATCAAAGTCCAGTAAACACAGGATGGTGACGGAGAGTGCTGTCACCAGTTAGATGAATGGTTTGAGGGGCTCAACCAGTAGCACAGAGGGCCTTTTGGGTTATGAGGATTGTTAAGGCTCAAAAGTTTAAGTAGAGCTGTTTAATTTAATCTCATAAAGGCTATGTTGCAAATGTTAAACGTCAGGTAACAATGTGATTATTACAGCTTCAATTAATAATGTTGCTTTGGAATAATTGAATTTTAATCATGTCATCATAATAATCAGTTGAATATTATTATGCCTATTTTTGTCATTAAGTCATTTATTGTGTAAGAGTAAAATATTTTTGTACATTGGGGTTTTTTGACAATTAAGTAAAATCTTTCATTTTCACTTTGTGCTTGGGTAACTGATGGGAAATTTGACATTTCATATGAATATATTAAACAGTTGCAAGTAGTTAATTATAGCTTTTCTTGTTCATATAAATTTGTATTCCACCACTTTCTCTTACCTTCTCTCTTTGGTTCTCTCTGTATTCGCAGAGTGCGTGTTGTGTGACTCAGCTCTTGTTTAGTGATGGAGAAGCCCTGGAGGCTGTGGGGGGCAATGGAGCGGTGTACCCTGACTCTGGCCTCCTGGTCCTGGGGTGCCTGTCGTGTCTCCCTGTTGGCCCTAATCCTAACCTTTCATTTATATGGAGGATTTTTTCTCCTAGCTCTCATCCTAGCCTCTGTGGCAGGTATCCTCTACAAATTCCAGGATGTGCTCCTCTACTTCCCCGACCAGCCCTCCTCCTCTCGCCTTTATGTCCCTATGCCAACAGGAATCCCACATGAGAATGTGTACATTCGCACCAAGGATGGTGTGAAGCTCAACCTTATCCTTCTTCGCTACACAGGAGGGGACATGCCTCCTGGAGTCACCCCTGGCAATCAAAGCAGCCCCTCTTCCTCCGCTCCACCTACCATCCTTTATTTCCATGGTAATGCAGGCAATATTGGTCACAGGGTGCCAAACGCTCTGCTGATGCTGGTCAATCTGAAAGCCAACGTAGTGCTGGTGGACTATCGTGGCTATGGAAAGAGTGAGGGTGAGCCCAGTGAGGATGGGCTGTACCTAGATGCGGAGGCCACGCTGGACTATGTCATGACCCGTCCTGATCTGGACAAGACAAAGGTGGTACTATTTGGCCGCTCATTAGGTGGTGCTGTGGCCGTGCGCTTGGCATCAGCCAATCCCCACCGTGTAGCAGCCATTATTGTTGAAAATACGTTCCTCAGCATCCCACACATGGCAGCAACACTCTTCTCCTTCTTGCCCATGCGCCTGCTGCCCTTGTGGTGCTATAGAAATCAGTTCCTGTCCTATCGGCAGGTGGCGCTGTGCCGCATGCCTTCTCTGTTTGTTTCCGGTCTGTCAGACCAGCTCATCCCACCAGTCATGATGAAACAACTGTATGAGCTGTCTCCTGCACGGACTAAACGTCTGGCTATATTTCCAGAGGGCACACACAACGACACGTGGCAGTGTCAGGGCTACTTCGCTGCTTTGGAGCAGTTCATAAAAGACCTGATGAAGAGCCATGCCCATGAAGAGAGTGCTCAGCCCTCTGCTAGTGTCACCATTATCTGAAGGGACTGACTACAGGTTATGGGGCTAGATGAAGGAAAGGCTGTCACAAAATTGTCGAAACTGACTAAATAGATTTTTGGGAAGAATGTAAATTTTTTTATGCTTTTATCTGGGTTTTTATTTTATTTCACTCTTTTTACCTTTCTGTAAATGTAACATTTTTGTCAAACTGATATGACTAATTCAATTGTTTGAGAAAGGGAAACATGCCCTCATAGGTTATTTTGTGTTTCAACTATGAATGCATGTACTTGTGACCTTTTTATGGAGCCTGAGCATACATGCTCACACTGAAAGACATGTCACAACCATAAAAGAATTAGCTGTGGTGCGCCTTCTGAAATTAATTACAATCACTGATACAATTGCGCAAAGTATAATGATCATATGAGGACCTACGGTATATTGGTGACAACAGATTACTACTGCAATTAAATTACACTTCTGAAATATAAAATGAGACATATATATATATATATATATATATGTTTTGTCAATACATTGCACTTTTTTTCAAAATTGTAGTTTAATCTAATCTTCTGAGCAATACTTAGAGGAACATATGGATGGTTTTTTTTCTTTCCCCCTTTGGTGAGGAAATAATATCAGCTTGGTATGTCATGACATTGTTGTGAGATATATATATATATGAGGTCCAAGTTTGTCCCCATCAAAAATAAGTTATTTAGATATTTTTTCTTGTCAAACTTCTTGTGTTTCTGGGTTTCTGGGATAAGCTAAAGATATTCTTCCTGTTACTGTGTCCTGTTGAAACACAACTAGCTCACAGGATTGTCTGTGCTCTTAAAAATGGTTGAACTAAGGAGCATTTGCTGTGTGTGTGTGTAGTCTGTCTTGATTCAGCACTGTAACATGCCCATATGAAATGACAAAAGGTTAGCAGATGTTGTACTCCTCCTGTCCATTCTAGCTGTGGACAGAGTTCAGCTAAAGTGAAAAATGAGGCTTTATGAGGTTTCAGCAGTCTGAGTTAGCCAAATTAAGTGGATGCTTTCCAGAGTTGAGCTGCCTCTTTAATGCAGAATTCACTTTTTGCATCAGAATTTCTCTTCTGCAGATTGACAAGAAACACTCACTGGTTTTGTTAAACTCACACTGTTGTAGCCTTATACTAGCTTCAGTTGAACTTTTTCCACAGTATATTTCTAACAGCTATTATTGACAAGATTATGATGACTACTAACTCTTTCAATGTACATATGTGCATGACAGTATTGTATCAAGATAGTCTTGTAAAATCTGAATCTGTCCTTATTAATTATTGGAAATTAAAATGAAAACTTTTTAACAAACGTTATTTGTTATTATCATGAGCATAATAATTCTCATTTGGAAGTTTCCAGGTTCTCGTCTCACCCCGTGCGTATGTGGCAAAATGGCTTTACTCACTTGGAGGGCTTTTAATGAGCTAATTAACCTTTCCTGCATGTCTTCCAGGGGATGGAGCAGAGCCTGACAATTTAAAACACTGTTATCTGCTCATGCTTTCAAAATGCAGCACGCTGCACTGCAGAGGTATCAAAGCCATCGAAATACACAACGGATTTCCTTAGCCATATGTGATACTGTTTGTTCAACAGTATGCTAAACAAAATTAAACACCAAAAGACCAAATACGTTTGTGTCAGTGTGTTAACAACTTGAACAATGGTGTAAAGGCTACTATGAATGTAAATTGTGGTCTTAACAGAACAAGTGTGCTTTATAAGAAATAATGTACAGATGATCTTTTCTCCCTTTTTTGTGTGACATCTTCCCAGCAGTGGCACTGAACGATTTGACATTTTTGTAATATATCTAACCCTATGATCTGTTAGATGCAGTTTTATTATTTTTACCCATCATATGCTGTCACATTGTGCAATCTGATTTTGTATGTGATTACATACTCCTGTCCTTCCACTCGCTGACTTTTACACACTTACTCTGCTCTTTATTGCTTTGCACCCTCCTTTCATTTAAGAAAAGTTGTAGAAACTTGACATCATTCACTTGATTATATTGTTTTGGTGGCTGGCCTAATGCAAAATTAATAATAAATAGAATATTGTGTTGGTTTTTATCCTGAAATGTGTTGTTACTGTCAAGACCCTGTTGTTGAAAAGAAATGGAATCAAACTGAATGTCTGTTCATTTTTTACAAAGCAAATCATTTGCTAGGTATTGTGCGACTGCACTGTGGAGCATACTTTTATATGTTCTTCTGATTGTTAATAAAGTGGAATGAATGCTGTTGAAAGTGTTGGCATAGTGTGAAATTTGTGAGTTGCGTTTGCGAGCTGGCATGTTATTATGTTGAGTCTTGGCAGTTTTTCTGTAATGAGCCTGCGCAGTGTTGCCATTAGTTCTGTACATTTACCTTGACTTGCAGTGACTCCACATTGAAGAAACATTGATGGGATATTTGAACAGACATCTGAATGACTCATCATTATCTTTAGTATGAAGCAATCCGCTTAAGGAATTTTCCATTTTAGAGTTGTTTCTTTTCTATTTCAGAATAATGTCAACTTCTTTTGTAAGCACACATTTTCACTTTCTATTTTCTGTACTGTAACATGTAATAAAATTGATACATGAAAACTGCTTGTCATGTTGGATTTTTCTGTATTATCAGTACACTTTTTGCAATGTGCAATGTAATAGTAGCCTAATTAAAAAAAAACAAAAAAACGTGTTTCCACCACTTCACTTTTTACATTCTGGGAATAGCCGTTTGGTAATTTATCATTGTTACCATTTAAAGTTGAAGTCAATTTTGTACTTCCTTTTTTCAGTACTTGTTGACTTCTCAAGCTGTCACATTCAAATATAATGGTGTCATTAATAATACCAATTTCCCCTTGGTCTCCCCAAACATCCTTATCCAGACTGTTATTCATCCTACTGCCAAGATTGTCATCTCCCAGTTTTCTACTATTTCTATAATTATTATATCAGTTATTCGTTAGAACGTGGGAGAAGCTGAACTGGAGTTTGTCATGTTGAAGGAGCAAGATAAAGAGAAAGGGAGAGAGATTGGCCAGGCAGGAAGTTGTGTGAGTGTGGTTAGCTGAGCGGAACAATAGAGGGGAAGCTGTTATGCCCTTTTTTGTACTGTATTCATTCTGCGTAGTCCTTCAGTCTAAACTGGAACCGGTTACTGAAGGACCAAACTGAGAGTTAAGGAAATCAGTGGAGCTTTGTAGGAAGAAATTAAGGTAAAGCTGGGTGGTCTAAGCAATCCACTGATGACAGGAACAGACATCCACCATACCTAGCCAGAGTCTGTCAGAACAGAGACTGCGCAATTCAGGCACGAGACCCGTCATGTTACCAGTGTGAGACTGTATGGGACCCGCAATGGCAGTTTTAGCAGGTGTGCAGTCTGGACAAAAGACAGGTGAAGGGAGGCTGTCCTGGCCAGTTTTCCTGCTGACACTAGCTGCAGTCACCTCCTCTTCTCTTTCAGCTCTGTCTTTGTACCAACTGGTAGCCCTCAGAGCTGAGGTAGAGGGACTCAAGTCAGAGGTTTATCGCAGGAGAGAAGAGGGACAAGAGGTCAAGCACGGAGGCCAGGTGAGAGACAGTTAGTCCTTTAGCTACATAGCAGACACCCTGATCTGAGCAGGGTTATAAAGACTTACAAGACATTGTGTTTCACTCGTGTATATTGTTTTTCTAAGGATTGTATTGTGTCTGTACAGACTGAGAATATAAGTAGCAGGAGAGGCAGCCAGGAGCCGCTGCACCAGCCAGGCTCTCAACAGGCTTTCACCCACACAAGGAGGAAAAGAATGGTCTCTGGAACAGAGACATTAGGTAAGACACATTAGCCTACACCTGAGCCTGGCAGTTGACTATTCAGGAGATGTTGCAACAAAATTGAGTAATATAATACATGCGACCAATTCCTTTTCCAGTAAGGTGGAGATGAAGGTCTGATCTACAATGTATTTCTTCTTATTATATTTCCTATACCATTGTCAAGTTAAGTTTATTAATACAGCCCAAAATGACATGTTTGTCTCAGAGGTACATACCGAAACAAAACAGTGTCCCCTTTAAAATACACATGCCAAGTGTGAATGACTCATCAGCTTTGGTGACCATGTGAAATACAAAATGCTCTGCAGCAGTAACAATGTTTAGATGTGTGGTGAGATAACACCATAGTCGCAGTCAATGTGTTACTGTGTTAACCATGAGTTCAAGCAATTTAACAAACCTTGGTGTGTGCAGAGCACCAACATTTAAGCTGCTGCCGGGTGTCGACACCATCAATGGATTTTGCCAAAAAAGGAAAAGGGGAAGGAGCAGAAGAAAAAAAAATTACAGCCATGAAATAAGCAAAGTGCAGATGGTTAAAACAAAAAAGAAGATGCTGGCCAGTTTTGACATAAATTTCTCTTGTGTTTTGTCACAGTTTCTCAGCCTTGCCTGCAATTGCTGGCAAACAACAGCAGGAAAACCTTCATTAAAGGTACAGTATATACAGTATACTTTGCTGATTTGTATAAGTTTTTTTTTTTTTTTTGGATTTCAAAAATATATAAAAGTATTCATTAACATTTTGCTTTTTGAAATGTATTTTCTTTTGGATCTAGCAAGCTTATGTTAAATAAACCCATAATTATAAAATAATTGTTTAGGTAGTGACTCACTGATTGACGATTACAACAGATCAACTTTTTTGATAGATGTGCAGCTTTAAGTGATTTGACATGTTTTTATAATGTCATGTCATGGACCAGAATTTGCCCTGGAGCCACACACAGGTATCCCCTGGCAGACTGGGCTGAGGAGAGGCTCTGCCTTGGAGGCAGACAGAGACAGCATATTAGTCAGAGAGGAGGGTTTCTACTTTGTGTACAGTCAGGTAGGTCTGTTTGTTGTCATTTCATAGTTTTTCCACAGGGGGGTACTGCTGAACTGTGAGGAATCAGTCTAATACACTCAGTGCAAGAAAAAGGGTGTGCTCTGCTCAAGCACTGCTGTTGGTTAACAGACCTTGAAGTAACGTCAATGATGCATGTGTATGAAATAAATCTCTATATCAGTTTGCACTTTGCACACTGCTGCTGCATATTAAAACTCAGGCAAGCACCAGACCTTCTAGATTGAACCCTGTATTTCTGATATGCTCAGGTCTATTACATGGACACCACCTTTGCAATGGGCCATGTGGTGATTCGGAGGAAGAGGAATGTAGTGGGGGACGAGCCTCAGTATGTGATCCTGTTCCGCTGCATCCAGAATATGAACCCCGAGTACCCTTACAACACCTGCTACACAGGAGGTCAGCCTGTGTTTTTGTTTATGTCCTGCTATGCTCACCCTTTTTACAGCAGCTGCTACAGAAGGTCAATCTGCGTGTTTTCCTGTTTAGTCAAGCTGAAGCATGTGTGTGTGTGTGTGTGTGTGTGTGTGTGTGTGTGTGTGTGTGTGGATGAAAAAAAGAAAATTCCAGTAGTGCATAATACCATATCATCCTTCAGGTATTGTGAAGCTGGAGGCCGGGGACAACTTGGAGCTACTGATCCCTCGGTCCACAGCTGACGTGTCCCTGGATGGAGACGCCACCTTTGTGGGTGCTGTCAAACTGGCTTAAAGAGTGTCACCTTGCTTTGGACCCGGGGGACTCTGTTGTGGTGGGAAAGAGCTGGCGTAGTGGGAGGAAATGGAGCAGCGAGGCACAGTTCTGGTGACCTCGCCTGACTGGTTATTGTGAGAAGAGTACAGGAAGCAGCCGTTTCTGCACTGGCTGAATGAAAGACTGAGACTTTTGCTGATGGCACCGTACTCTTGAACATCTTCCGGCTAGCTATATTACTGTATGTTTTTTTCTACCACATATCAAGACAAAACATAGTGTTTTTCTTCACATACACATGGCAACGTCTTCTACTCTTAAATGTATCAATCAATAATGTTTCATTACTGTGTCACTGACATAGTTCTTCTCATATGCTTTATTTCTGATTTACTATCTGAATGTCACGGTTTGATTTACGTTTACCTGTATATGTCTCATTGAAATAAAAATCCAGATGCAATAGAATGACAATTCTGGCACACGAGATGACATCATTTGCAATCATGGTGGAGGATGTTGTTCCATTATTGGCCACAAGAAGGAGAGACTTGAGTGTAGCATCCCGCCAGGCAGCAGAGAAAATCAGGTAAACGATTGACAAGCAGTATAGGGAGATGATGTCTGCACATTCAAAGGAGCCGAGGATCCCCAATGAACCAGTGAAATATTCTTAATGGATAATTCTTTGCTTTATGCTAGTGGCAGTGGATTTCCAGTCAACTTTTTCATGACTCAAAACCAAATCTCATAACTAAACGTTCTGTGAATTCTGTGTATACAGTACACATACAAAAGTGAGTATGCTATGAGGTGTCAGAATCAGTCATTTTTAGAGTACGTTTGCATACAGTAGGACTTGGTGATAATTCAATATTTTCTGAAAAGGAATAATGATGATCACATGTTATCAGATAAACATCGGTTGCATAAATGAATGATTCACTGAAAATTGGAAATAGAAAATGAACTTCAAAATTCAGGACAGAATTTAAATCATGGAAAATATGGATATTGATCTCATTCATATTGTCAACCTCTTGTATACAGTACTTCTTATGTACACAAATAAATGATAACAAAATATAACTTGGCTGTGGCTGTTATCTGGGGAGCAACCAAAACTTGCAAAAAATATTGTACAGTTCATGTGCTGTTGGTACCTAATTTTTAGATACAGAGGTTTGGTTACAGAGGAGAGACAAAAACAGCAGGGATTGAAGTTGTTTTGCACATTATGCCTGATGTGTCTGCATTGGGTTGCATCTGCACAGCAGCAGTGCCACAGCTAGTGGAGTCTATTGTGGCCAGTATTCAATGTGTCAGTGTACTATGCTCTACTATTTTCAGTCTCCTTCCTCACCTTGTATTGAATCTACTTGAAAATGTACATAAATGTCTTAACTTATTCATGATTGACATAACATCAATAGTCATAATCATACCAATAATAGCTGCTCTAAACAAGTTATGCTAGTCTTTTAACATTAGGACTGAAATTATGCTTTGGGGACATTCTCATGGTTTTTTTATACTTATATGTAACACATTTACATTTGTTTTCTGCGTCGGACCCAACACCTGACAGAGATTGAACAACTTGCTTGATGTGGAATTTGTGCACGACTCCTCTGTGAGGTTATCTTTAACACTCTCTTTTCTGTTTTTATTAGTGCAGCCACAGAGCTGATCTATTTTTTCCTCGTTTCTTAAGGATCCATGTGTTTGTGACAGAGAGAAAAACATTTCTGCAATCCTGTTACAAGATTCATGTGAGAAAACATCATTTAGTTTGGAGAAAAATAGAAGAAAATCGATTTCTATGATATAAATGTTAGAAGTTCACATCCAAGCCCCCTAGTCATGAGGAGCAAAATGCCCCACAGCATCCTCCCCACACTTATTCATCTGATTGTTGTGAAAAAATGTGAAAAAAAAAAATTAATTAATATCTTGGCTGGTAAATAAATAAAATTATATCATGTTTAAATGAAAATATATAAAATCAACTGATTCTCTGCTTATTTGAGCAAAAACTGCTAACTACAAAAAGTATTCGGGTGAAAAAAAATGATTAGGAATAATAAATGATTTAGACATTGGCCTCTCTTTAATGATGAAAGAATTGAAGGATTATTTGTTTTGTTTTGTTTAAAACTTAGACCTTTTAAGGCTTAGCTTCATAAGAGTGGCATATTTAAATGAACTTGGCCTTTTTTTTAAATTCATTCTAAAAGAGAGAAAAACAAAATGCTCTTGATGACACAGTATTCATTATGTGAATTATAACATCTGTAGATACCTCAAATCAAAGTGACTCCTCAGTACATCTTCAGATATATTTGAAGTTTTGTGTTTGGGTTCTCACTCACTCTGTCCTGTTTCCCCTCTGTGTCTAATTATCTCTCACTCACTAACACACACAGACACACACGCCTTCTGTCCATTGGGGCAAAAAGTTAGACAAAGCCCAGTGGGTGGTCACTTCTAAGCTAGGCATTTTGCCCTTGGAGTCATGGCTCCATCTGACAAGGAGAGAGACCAAAAGAGGGGGAGGGAGGAAGAAAGTCTGAAACAGAAGGCTGAAGACGAGAGATTTCAAATAGATTTAATGGATAGTAGTAGCCATTAGTGGAAGAGTGAGTGGAAGAGGCTATGACATAGGCTGGAGAGAATAGCTCAGGCCCAAGGTGCTTCAGCCATGGAGGAAGAGAAGCTCTTTGATGATGTGGTAAACAGAGCAGGCGGCTGTACAAACAGCAATCGAGAAAAAGAAGAAGACAGAGGAGGAAGAGGAGGAAGAGGGTGTAAGAGAAGAGGGAAGCACACATCTCTTGTATAAAGGGTAAATGTGTCAGGCATGATGCTCCCCTCCCTCTGGGCTAGAAATGTCTTTGTGTGATGCCATGGTGACGGCTGGTGTGTTGGCGGAAGCTGATGTCATTGTGGGCTCGGCTCTCAAAAGAGACCAGCATTGGACTGGGGAATCAGGAAATGAGACCTGCTGTGTACACATGCTGGCACTGTGTATAGTTCATACATTCACACACACACACACACACACACACACACACACACACACACACACACATCTTGCCAGTGCACAGAGTCACATTATTAAACATAAAGATGCACATAAAGACATATATATCTCACTAAAAGAAGTCATAAACATTTTTGAATTAATAAGTCAGAGTATTATCTCATAATAATAGTTTGGATTTGAGTAATGCATTTTACCATATTATGTTTTAATGTCAGTCTTTATATATACAACCCATCTGACATTGCTCAGTTTTCGCTGGACACTTACCATCAACATATGAGAGCACTGTATAATAAAGTAGTTATGTTTTTTTTAAATAGAGTGTTTGAAAGATATGTATAAGTGCATGTATGACATTTGCGTCCTTTCCTTTTGTTTTCTCTTGCTTTGGTGAGTATGCATGCCTTGTATGCAGCGTCTTATAAGCACATGTATACTAGGCACCTTTTGTTGTTGTATACATGGTTGTCACATTAATATCCCCAAAACCTGGTAATTGTAAGGACTTTTCTCATTTTAATAAAAACAACATTGCAAATGTCTTTTTTTTTATTAATAGGCAGTGAAGACACACCACAAAACTATGTATTTACAGGATGTAAGTATACAATAATATTACCATATACATTGGAAAAGGAGAACTTTTTTTTCCTGTTTCATATTAGTAAATGTCTCAAGATTACAGATTATTTTGCTCATTAGTAGACTAATACTGCAATGCAAAGCGATAAATTCAGTGAAATCATCACTTACAGTTCTTCAGTCTATGTATTTCATTTTTCTGGCTGCACTATTTCTACTAAAGGCCCTGATAACCAGTTTTCTTGATTAGCTCAATGCTATGAGCAATAGTGCTCTTCTCACTGGTTTTAGGCCAGTCACAGCTGGAAAAACCTCCATAATCCAATGAGGATGGAGTAATTTTTAAATCAAAATATGAGGACAGCTGTTCCCAAGCCATTGTCAATCAAATATGATCAATCCACACCGGCACAGTCCTGATGAAGCAGCATTTTGATTGTTCATTATTTTGTCATAGATATTTAATGACACTGACAAATACTTTTTTAAGTTCTAAAAGGTTTTAAACATGGACCTTATCATCTGTGTGTCCTCATTTGTCCTTCAATTTCCTCCCTCCTCCCTGTTTTCCTGTTTGGACGCTTCAGGACAGGTCTGACTGATGACAGGGGGTAAATGAATCATGATTATAAAACCCAGCATGCTCTGTTTCTGCAGAAAACCACCACAAAACACTCACACACAGTGCAGCTTCTGCAGACAGGCACACTGTAGACTTACACATGCACATTTATCACTCATGCAGGCGTATGCACAAATGCTCCCCCAAAAACTACCCAAATGTGCAGCACTCACATTGTCTCACTGTGCTGCAATGTACTACACAGTTGCTCCATGTATGTACTCCTCTAGTATTTGGGGATTACTTTGATCTGCTGCAGTCGGCCCAAAGTAATCAGACTGATCCAGAGCCCTCAAGCTAAACTGGCAGCAACACTGCGTGGATTTCTCATTTAAGCGAGGATTTGGTTCAACAACAAACAGGATTGTGCCATCCGTTACTCAAAATTCTAAACAACATGTTCTGAGCTCACTATGCTGTAGGTCTTTAATCGATTGAGGTCGAGAAGACCCTTAATTGTTTTTGATCCGAAAAATGTGACTGTCCCAGCAGAGTGAGAGGTTTATTTGTTTTTAACAGTGATACTATTTGATCAGGTTTAATTTTTCTCCCCTTGACAACATAGGATCCGCTGAAATATAAGCTGATCTATAATTCATATGGTTCTGCCTCTGCCTGGAATCAAGCCACGATGAAACGGCAGGCGTGCAATCTGCATGAGTGCAAGAAAATTAAGAGCAGATTTGAAAGTTGTCTCTGTTCAAGCTCATCTTGATAAATCATGCTTCTTTTTTTTTTTACTCTGGCCTTTTTCTTAAGGACATCAGCTTATTACAGAGGAGAGGAAACGCATCAAATGGATGAGACGAGAGAGCAATTCTGGTTAGCCACAACTCTGCTCCCCCCTCGTCCTCCTCTCTCCTCTCTCCTCTCTCCTCTCTCCATCTCCAACTCTTGACTCCCACACTGTGCTCTGCTTTTTGCCTCCAAGATGGAGCTTTGGCAGACATGCACGCAGAGCCAGATATATTAAGTATTTTGGTCTGTTTTTGTGTTGTGCTAAAATGCTTCCAACATTTAGGGGCTGCGGGAATGAGTGTGCAGTTTGTATACAGACAAACATACAACCAGTTCCTCATACAACAGGAAGGAAACACCAAAAAGCTGTGCTGTATTAGCATGAAGGAAACCACTGTAACAACTGTTCCTAAACACCTATGAAACTAGGAGGCAAGATGAAAATAAATGTACTTTAATTTATTCTATCCATTCATATTTGTTTTTTGTTCATGTAAACAATACATGTTCATTTCCAATATTTCAGGGTTAAATGAAAAGGACCTATGTCTGTGTGCATGAGGAGAGGAGAAGAGCACCAACAGAGGAGGATGAGCAGCGAGAGGGAGGGTGAAAGAAGGAGTGAAGTGGATGAGACGAACAGAGAGGAGTCGTCCTCTTACTCAACACATCTGCTCTGCCCTGTGCTGTTTTTCTGTCCCCGTTGTCACGTTCATGTTCTCACTTTCAGCCCATTGTTTGGATCTCAAACACTAACACATAGCATGTACACGCATCAGCACATTGCAGTGTGTAATGTCCTGTATCACTCATTCCCACCAGCTGCTTAGTGGCTTGTGATAAGCAGTTGTAATTAGAGATTTAAACAACCATCTCACTCTCTTTCCCACTCTCTCACAAACACACACACCCCCCCCCACTCACAAAGTCTTAAAACACTCTCTCTCTCCTTCATTCAATGACTCTCTCTCTCTCTCTCTCTCTCTCTCTCTCTCTCTCTCTCTCTCTCTCTCTCTCTCTCTCTCTCCCTCTGTGTCAAATACTCCCCCTTCATTCACCCAAACTGGCACACTCCTCTCCTCCCCCCCTTTCTATTTCGCCCTTTCTCTCCCTCTGATGGGATGTCAGTAGAGGATTTTAGCCTATGGGTGTAGATGTGGAGGGAGCTGGGAGTTGATTTCTCCCTCTCTCTGTGTTTCAAAGTGTTTCAGATCTTTGCAGCTGAGACCAGAACGGCTCTGGATGTTATTTCCTAGCTGAAAAGAAAGCAACAAAAACTACGGGGACCTGGGAGTCGGGGTTACTGTGAGGTATGGTGCCACTTGTCTCCGGTTTGTCTGTGTGTTTGTGTTTAGCTGTGTGAGGATGTATGTGTGAGTTCCTCTGTGTCACATAGGGCCTGCTGGTACAGTATTGTGCCACTGGCAGTTTGTTTTAACTATGATTTACCCTTTGCATGAATGTACTGTATTGCCATAATTGAACAAATACCTTGTGAAGAGTCAGTGATCTGCATTCATTCAGTATATACATTTTCCATGGAAAAGATTATGTTTTTTCCCTAAATGTCCATTGTCTCTGTTCACTGACTGGTCCTTTGTTGATTTCCTTCTTGCTTGCTGTTGTTTGCCCTGAGATGTTGCATGTGTGCCTACTGGCAGCGCAGGAAAAGGGGAACAGGTTTGTTGGCTTGCTCACTGCACACACAAACACCCACTCCTCCAAAAAGCCTTTGGGGGTCTGGATGTCAGCTGGGAAATCGTCCCAGTTTCAGAGGACCTTGAGCAGCTTTCACACAAATGCTGTGTGGTTGTGTGATGTCTGCAGTGTGTGTCAGTGGGACAGTAGAGAGACCAAAAAAAGCAAGAAGAGTAAGAGAGGGAAATAGACTCAAGAACAGAAGCCTTGTAGTGGGCAGACAGAAAAGATCAGTGAGGAGCATGACAAGAGGACAGGTTTTATAGTCTGTAAAGGCTTTTCTGCTTGGTGTGACAGAACGTAGCTGAGTAACAGACAAGAACATAACTCTGGCTGTGTCAACCCCACAGAACTCCGCTTTTGTTTCACAGGAGCTCACAGATGGGCTTATTCAGACAGAAGAGGGCCTACACCCCAGTGTGTGTGTGTGTGTGTGTGTGTGTGTGTGTGTGTGTGTGTGTGTGTGTGTGTGTGTGTGTGTGTGTGTGTGTGTTTATGCTGAAACATGTTGATGTCAAACCCTTGTGACAGTATGAAGCAGAGTTTGACTGTTAAACACTGTGTAAAAAATCAATCATGGTAATCATGGTACAAGGAGGAGCAGCCCTTGGATGAAATGTCTGTGTGTATGTGTGTGTGTGTGTGTGTGTGTGTGTGTGTGTGTGTGTGTGTGTGTGTTTGTGTTTGTGTTTGCGTTTGTGTGTGCTACACCCATCTGTCCCCTAGCTCAGCCAGATTGTGGGCCTTCATGTTTGGCGGCGCATTGTATAGGGGTCTCACTCTCTCTGAACTTGTAAGAATACCTCAAGCACACATTTCCATTCTGCCTTTTCCAGCAGTTGCATCCCAGTGTCATGTTGGAATAAAGAGATGTCTGCTACTATGGTCCAAGGGTGTATACGGTAAGCAGCAAATGTCTGAAAGCTGTAGTCTGTCAGTACGCATCAGGACACAGCCTAGTCCCCTGTGCTGTGGTCAGCTGTTGAACCACATGGTCCCAAGTCTTAGTCACCACCCTCCCTGATAATTATGGGTTGATTTATGAGAAAGGCAAGATGATGACGATACTTTCCCCACAAGAAAGGTTTTTGATGGATATGCCACTGTCAGAGCTATAGTCGTGTTCAAGGAATACACATCCCCCCTCCAGTTTCAATCATGTAAAGCAGACCACTAACTGCGTTGCCACACTGAAGCCCTGCGGCTTTGGTGAGATTTAAATGACACCTTTTATGCATGATTAAGGAGGTAAATGCTTGCAGGTCTGTAAGGAAGTGCAACGTAGTCATGAACGTCACAAGATAAAACTAGAGAAGACAGCCACCACATGTTGGAATACCTGAACCCGTCTGATTTCTGATCAGTCAAGTCCAAGTCAAAAGCCTTTGTCTACATTGTTGACGTTGAACTCTTTGCTTGTCCACCAGCTGATCTATTCTTAGATGAGACTGGCCAGTTACCACGCGTACTGGATTTCCTTTGCATCCCCTCTGGCAAACAGCCGCCTCATTAACCCCTTCAGAAAAAAAAGAGCATACACATATTGTACACATATACATATGCACTGAGCAGATAGATGAATTACATGTGCCTGACGTCAGAGGTCAGACAGCTGACTGGGCAGACAGAAGTGGGGGTGGGGTGGGATTAGGGGTGGGGTTGCCAACTCCCTGAAAAATAAATAAGGGACACCTAGTTGGCAGGGCCGGCCAATCCGATTGCGTTCACCCCTCCCAGCTTGCTGACATTTTTGGCCTTTTTTTGTGTGTGAAACGATTTTTTAATTATTTGACTCAAACCTGAATTTAATTTGATGCATGTTTTTGCGTGATACGAATACGTGGAAAACAAATTATTATTCAACAATTTATTTTTTTGTGCAAATCTTTTTAACAGAATCTGTCTGGCTTAACTTAATAGAATACAATAAATATATTTCTTCTAACAGAACTCAGTCTTACTTAACTTAACAGAATAAAATAAATCTTTCTTCAACAGAACTGTCCTGCTTAACTGAAAACAGTATAAAATAACAGAAAACAATAGAAAGCAGAAAATTCCTGTAATAGTGCACATTTTAGTGCAATAAAAAAAAGAAAACAGAAAGTCTGTGGAAAAATTGTAAACATAAACACTTTGTGTACAGGACTGTACAGTTGTAGTAAATAAGTAGAAAAAAGATTGAACTCATAACTCAAAAGCTCAATGCTACAGTGCTATGTGGTGCTTGTATTTCTTTTGAGCTTTTGCTGCAGTAAGGAGTTGTTTGTCTTTCAGTACTACAGAGTAAAACTCTGAGCAAGACATTTCATGATTTAGACTGACAAATACCTCGACCAATGAGAAGAGCCGGATTCTGCATTGTCATTCTCGTGTGTGAGTGTGCTGTCAGCTCATTGGTCACAGAGCAGGAGAGGGCTGGCAATAAGATTACCGTAAATTTTCATACAAAACGCCCTGTCATTCATTCATTTCACTGACATTTTACAGACTATTTTGATTCTCACGGAAATACTTGAGAATCAAAAATCCCTTTTCAGCTCAATACAGGACGCGTAATTTAGTTTCTAAACACGGGACGATTCCGTTTTTCAAGGGACGGTTGGCAACCTTAGATGGGATTAAAGGGGTTACCGTCCCTCTTGAAAAGCCATAGAATTGTCTCACCCTTTAAATCTGATGCAAATTGTAATCCACACCAATATGTGCCATTTATATTTGATGAGCTGTGAAATCTGGAGACAGATATTTGTCATTTCTGACTGAAAATGTGCAGCATCTTTATGTGGTGTGATGTGCATTTGAATTGAAGCCAACGGCATTGTGTTTACGACTAAAACAGTTTTTGTAATACTGACTGATCCCATAGATTATTCTTTGATTAACTGTGATCATATCTGATTCTGGGAATCATAACTTGCATTGAACAGAAGCAAAATAAAGGTTATTTACAACATTTCCTAGGTGTCTTTATGAGTTGAAAAATGATGAGGAGATGAAGATGAAATCCCAGACTATTCTTATAAGGAAGTGAGGCCCATGGGACCAGGCAGTTGGCCCGCTCCAACAGCAGCTAAAGCTAATGACAGGTGGTCGGGAGCACTGCTGGCAGCAGCAGCACCAACATGTTATTTGGGAGTGGAACATTTCCAGGAGGCTAAGATTAAATCCAAACCTAGCTCTGAGATTTTCTCCCTCTAATGAAAACAATATTATCAAAGCAGGGCTGTCTGTGTGGATTCAACACTTAACAGGTGCACCGGCTGAAACAAAGGTCGACCAAGCGCTGTATGACCATGGTCTTTGTCAGAAGAGGCTTTTCCCCATTTGACCTCATAGCTCTATAGAAGACTTCCTCATATTAATATGGGCTTGCTGTTACTGGTATGTGACTGGCGGCCTTGCAGACTTTGTTTCCCCTCCAGAGCTATTATTGGACACTATGCCAGTAAATGGACATCAGTGTCAGGGTCAGTGTGTGGGCATGCTGGGACTTGCTCCTGCTACGTTTGTGTATTGCCTCTCACATTTTTACATTGTGAATCAGAACTGGAGAACAGCATTTTATGTGCACATGGAGTGATAAGAACATTTTTGCTTGCAAAGAGAAAAAGAGCACTCGCTGAGCACCGGTTATGAGGCTAATTCAGTGTGTAGAAGTGGGAGTTGAAGTGACTTGATTGTGTGACATGGAGTGTGACGGATGATGATGAAGATAAAGAACTTTCACGGCAAGAAGAGAGAGAGGTGGAGGGGACAAGCAGACATAATGGAGAAAGACTAGCTCATGAAGCAGCTGTTTCTCTCCCCTTCCTGGAATGTGTATGAGGGCAGGTGCATGAAATGTAACCGCTTCACCGCTCCTATCACTATGAAGCCTCTAACACACTTAAACACACATGCACAGACAGGCCCTCCCCGTCTGTGCGTGTGTGCACTCCACTTGTAGGTGGACAAGTGTTTGTGTGCAAACACTTGTCCACCTACCAGGTTCTGTTGCCTGCAGCTAGACAGTGTATATTAGAGCACTGAATATGCATGCTAATTATTTGAACAGGATCGGTTAAGCATTCCCTTTAAAAAACACAGCTTTGATCTCCTCGCGAAGCCGCGGGGGGAGTTTACACTGAGATGAAAGATAATGTCTAGCTGTGATGTTTGTGCGCCTGATTTCAAACATGTCATCTCTCACATTCAACTCTAATCAAATTAGGTCAATACTTAATGGGGCATGATGGCCCCCTCTAACAATGCTATGATACTCTCCCACTTACCATCATGCATATAACAATCCCTGTCAAAAAGAAAGAGATGGAGGCTATATGAAAGGAAGACTGAGGCAATAAGTAGCTGGATTGAAGAGATGGACTGAAGAGATGGATCAAGTTGAAGGGTAGTGTGACTGCTGAAAATAAGAAGGTATGGAGGAAGGGATGATAAAGGTCTCTCTGTCAGTCTAGTCATATTCTCTGCCCTTTTCTGTAAGTGCAGATAAGAGTTCTGAAGAGAGGGATAATATAGGTAAAGAAACATCTTAGACCATACTCTGCAGGGAATTGCTTCGGCTTTGGATTACAGATTCTGTCTTTGGGTTTGTGTGTATTCTATATATGCATGCATGTGCACAATTTGAACCACTAATCTGGTCATTTCATGCCCCTCATGTACCTCAGTTCCAGGATTTAATACACACTCATGATTTAACCTGTCCCACTTCTCTCCTCTGTGTTCTTACTTTGGCTCCATCTCCCACCTCCATTCATACCTCTTCCATTTACTACCAATTGACCTTATACCACAGTAGAGGGAGTTCAGCTCAACTGAAGCAACAACTGCAGGGTTACCTTACTGTAACAGGAGGCTGATGAGAAGAAAGGTGTGATAAAGTGTTGTTAAATCAATTTAAAGTGATGAGTCTAAGTCATGACCAGTCTGTTTGGACTCTTGCCATTACCTCAAAGTCAGGGTTTGTATGGGTGCAGTGCTCATTGAATCAAGCAATCTTATTATATTGAGTTTTGGCAGTCACACACAGCCACAGTCACAGACTGCTGACAGGGACATTTTGCTTTGCAAATTGAAATTGTTGTCCGTCTCTCTGTGTTTGATAAACTAAGACAGCCATCCCAGCTCCACAAGCATAGGCGGGACCATTCACACAGCACGTACCTAGGTTCAAAAAGTCAGAGGGGCGTGACCAAGCAATGCAACAACTTGTGGAGCCTTCAAACTTGATGTGAAAGATGCAATGATGTCATTTTTGGAGCACACACCCTCTTGTCTGGGACATGAACCTAGCTTGAACCCCCTCAAGCTACTACTACAACTACTACTACAACCTACTTTGTATGCAGCCGCTTAGCTAGCTTCTATCTGTAAGCTGCATATGACATGTTTAGGGAAAATCTGTAAATTTTAATGTCTACCGATAGTCTGCATGTGAGGTTATTCAGGGACATCTGTAAAGTGCAGCTGGAGAAAGTAGCGTGAGTTACACAACCACTAAATCATTTATGACTGCGGGACTAATCCTCCTTTACAAAATACTTTCAATTAAAGTTTAAAATTATTCAAGTCCTAATCCATTTTGAGTTCTGTGGGTAAGGAGAAAAATATGTCTGTCCAAATATGGATTTTCCAAAGTAAATAAATTAAATTAGCTCATTCTGCTTGTGTGTCTTACTCAGTGCTGATGATAGTTTAGCACTGCAGTGAGCAAATAGGCTTACAGAAAAATATGAGATCAAATGTCTGTGGTTTGTATTCAAATGTGCTTAAATTGAAAAAAAGAAAAGAAACAAAAAGACAATTTAAAGGCGGAGAAAAGGAGGTCAAATTAATCAATTTGAAACCCACAAAAGACTTTAAAACCCACAAAACCTCTTAAACTGTTGAACTATGAACTCTTAAAATGACACAAAACACTCAAATTAAACTAAATCTTAAAACATGCACCTCAAAGATGTTTTTTCAATCTCTAAATACACATTCATTCTGTGCATGTATTTCCAACTTGTATGCAGAGCTTATTTTTCAATTTGAATAAAACACCTAAAAAGTACTGGAATTAAGATATCATGGATTCACAGGGAAGACAAATACCTGATACCTGTATGTTCAATTAATTGTAAAATCTAAATTAAATACTGGCAGATTGTACCAAAATGAATTGATGAAGACAGCATATCAGTTTCATAAACAATAATATGTTAATTTAAAGAAAAAGTAGTTAGAAAACATCAATTAGCTTATTAGATAAAAACATTTAACAGCTTTCTTGACATTTGATGACGTCTTTCCTGTCAGCTGACTCCTCCCTTACTCAACCTGTCCTCAATTGCAGTTGACTGACGTTAATGAAGTTACTTTCACAGAAAACCAAAAAGCAAAGCAAAGAAGGAATAAGAAAATGATGAATGGGCCAAAAGGACATTTTATTTCAGGCGTGGACAGTAAAAATTTACGGGGAATAATGCTGCTGGAGAAACTGAGCGAGGTAAGACTTTGCTATGCTAACTTATGCTAACATATCAACTTGCTAGATTAGCTCCTTTTCTACCATAAGAAATACAATTACATACAAATAGAAGACCGCTGCGGGACAATAGATTATGGTTTGTTGTGTTAAAAGTATTGTTATTTCATTGGCTTGTGTTTTGGGTTAGTGATATTGAATGGAGAGCCTCGCAGAGCATTATTTTAGCTGCAATGTTTTGGTGTGATGATAAAAATGGCGCTGCTGTGTTGCGTCCTACTTATGGTACATGTTTACCTGTTGCACTGTTAAAGTCAGAACAATACTATAAAAAGGATACAATTCAGTGCTGTAAACACGGAAAAATTAAGTCATGATTTTTTTTCCTCCCCATGTAATAAGTCAAGTTAATATGGCCAGCACTATAATCAGTGACAGCCTCTGTCTCACCAGTGGAGTCACTCATTTAAACCAGCCATTACTTTAACCACATGAAAGTTACTAGGAACTTCTAAATGGTTATGCAACTGTCTCAATTTAAAACTAGTACCTTTATATGAACTAAATACGTAAATTGAGAGCATCAGTGAGAAGATTTTTATATGGATATTCTAAATGCCTGCAACCTGGTAGCAATATTTGTTTTCCTAGGATGGCAAATCATGACCCGCCCTACTCTGCCTCTGATTGGCTTACCCTGATATTCTTACTCTGACCAATCTTACTCCTCAGGCCTAAATTTAACTAATCCAACCAATATAGGCATGACTTCACCCTCCTAGGAAAAACAACTGGCAACTGGTTCATTTTTGGCACAAAATCAGTCAAAACAATTTATGGAAGAGCCTATGTTTACATTACATGTGTGGCACTTTTAGTAATTCATAATTTCCACTGTTTGGATTGTACTAAAGAGGAAGTTGTTTGGCTGTCCATAAATTAATTTTCAGCTCTCATCATGATGCTTCTGATCAGACAGAAGAAAAACCTCTCTCTGTACTAGTTCATACTGTCTAAATACATAATTGGACAGTGGGAACAAACAATGACTTGCATGGAAAGGAGGGCTTTAAAGTGAAAGAAAAAAAAATCATTGTTGGTTGGGTGATACTATCATTAATTATGTGAGAAGCAGGCGAGAGATTAGGGATTGACGACTGAGGGATTGATACAGACAGATGGAGAGATTTTCCAGAAGGAAAGCTAATTAAAAACCAGATGATGTGTGAAGAGATGTGACAGGAGAGGAAATCCCTATTTTTCAGAGATACTTTTCTCTCTCTCTCTCTCTCTCTCTCTCTCTCTCTCTCTCTCTCTCCCTCTCTCTTTGTCTTACTTACTTATTTACTTAAAAAAAACAAAAAACTTGCCACTTTGTCCTTTGTCCTGCTTGAGACCATAGCCTCCTCAATGACTGATGAGTGGATGTTTTTTTTGTCTTCCTATCCCTATTTTTCATCAGTTTGTGAGAATAGGTAGAAGGGAGATGATAGATATTTTTGCTCCACTGACTTAGCTTTGCACTCCTGTAACAGTGTCACAAGTGGTGCAAAATTCAGAGGTAGGGCTGGGCGATATGGACAAAATCAAGTATCACGATATATTTGACCAAATACCTCGATATCGATATTGCAACGATAATGCAGAGATGACTGTTGATGCTTTCACAAAATATTTACTCGATGAAATGTTTGATAAATAATCATCAGTAATGTGGATATAATGACAAAGTGGATAAAAAGGTTAATAACAGGACAGCTAGAACAGTCTGGTAAGTTCAGAAAATTACATATTTTTACAGTAATGCAACATTTAAAAGCAGGAAAAGACACTGATAACATATCACGATAGTACGATATCCTAAATCTACGGCGATATCTGGTCTCATATCACGATATCGATATGATATCGATATATTGCCCAGCCCTATTCAGAGGTACCATGAATATTGTCTTTTTTATTCCATTCTTTGTCCTTATAAAAATCTGGTGCCTACTGTACATTACCCAAAGTGCAACTCAACTTGATTCACTCGACTGCACAGATTCAGGTGTGTTATGCTAATCTCAAGAAGATGAGGAGTCAGCTACAGAAATCTGATAATCTCACTCAAACATGAAGCCTTCAGCCCTGGCATTACTTGAGGTGACTTATCTGACTGTGTGCTGCTTCCTCTGGAGCTAGAAAAGGCTTTATTCAACTTTTCTCATAAATGCACTCCTCAACACCTTGATGTGTAAAATAGGCGGACTTCCTTTTAATATGAAAATAATGAAGTGGTTGGAGTAACGCAGTGATAAACATCTTGAGCCTGTGACAGTTGGGGAGAGAGGGCTTGCTGAGGAAAAAAAGAAAATTGGGACTGGGCGAGAAGGCGGCTCATAATTGAATAAAGGAGGCGGCTTCAGACATGGTGGTGGTGTGTGTGCTAATGCGTGTCTTTGTCTGATTTGTCTCTCAGTGACCAGGTTTTCCTCCCTCCCCTTTCTCCAAGGTCAACACGGGGATTATTAGCAGAGAGGCAGCGTAGTAATGATGGTGCTGGTCATTAACTATTCATCACCTCACACTGCAGGACCAAGTGTTTGTGTGTATGTGTGTCACAGACAAACACATCTGTTCATCAGCATTTAGGCTCCAAGTTGTGTCTGTGTGCAAATGAGACAGCTGGCTTGCGTCTAAACAAGAGATTTCCAGGCGCACCTACTCAGGCTCTCTCCCATGTCTGCCCATTCTCTTTGTCTGCCATTTCTGTCTTTTGGAAAGTCAGAACAAACTCTTCTGGGTGTGTACACTACATGAGGTGAATTCAGGCGCCTCCCCTCTTTTTATACTCTGTACCTCCCTACTTGTTTTTGCACCAGCTCCTCAGTGTGATAGCGGAGGAGAAAGGGGTGGATGCTTATGAGATTGGGGGGTGTAACTGTACCTCTCTGATGGAGTAAGTGGGCTGGGTTCACTGGGGTCTGGAGAGGGGGAGGGATGCAGAAAGAAAGGGAGGAAGACAAATGTAAAAGAATGAGTAGCTCGAAGCGGCAGAGTTGCCATGGCTACTGGGGGAAACGGATGAATGAATGACATCACAGTGGCGGGGAGGTGAGCGAGTGTGAAATTGATTTGGTGAGCGGAGCACGGGGAGGCGGCTCTCGTTGGGTTTTCGTCGGGCAGACGCACATTTGTCTCTCCTCCGTAGCCGGGTGTCTCCTGTGGATGAGCTCTCACCGGTAAGGCTCCACTTTCCTCTCTATTCCCCCCCTCCTCACCAGAGTGAACGCTGATTTCTTTTTTTGTGGACAACAGTGTGTGTAGATGTGATTTTTTTATTTATTTATTTTTCTCCCTCTGATGACACTCTGAGTCTTGACAACATGTGAGACAAGCCTCGAGAGAGGACATGTGTGTGGTTATGTGCATGCGTGTCATGTGCTGCTCCTGCCACTGGGAATGAAAGGAAAAGCAGATGTGCCGTGCAGTTGTCGCGGGTCTAAATATACCATGAGATGCTTAGTGTGGAAGAATGTATGCATTTCTGGCTGGGAATGAACAGCTGATTTCAGTGTGCTGAATGTTGAGACAAGCTTAGAGCTGTATGATTATGTTTGTGGGTTAGTGAGAAACACCCCATGTCATTGCGGTGTTGTTACCAGGCAACTTGATGTACTGATGCTTCCGCTTATCATTAGATATTTTTCTTTTCTAGGGAAGTTGTCTTGTTACTTCTCCACAGGGAGATCAAAGCTCAGGGTCAGCTACTGAACAGCACTTTTGCAGGTGGCGAATGTGTTGCTAAAGTCACACTGAAGCAGAGAAGCTAGTGTGAACCTGTCTCCTCCAATTTAAGAGATCATTCCCTTCACAGCACACCACCCTGCTGCGAGTTCATTGGCAAAGCCCGTGCCATTCATCTGGCTGTATGATTAATGACAAAGTTGACCCGTATTGACCCCTGAGGAACAAACAGCCAGAGTTAAAGGGTTGGGGCGACAGGTCACATGGAAGCCAATCAGAATCCTCAGCTCAGTCTCTTCTCTTGGCCAGCGTCCTGAGCAGGGGAAACAGATTACATTAGGGATGAAGGGATCAACGTTGAGGCTACATTTGGAAATCATAATCCATTACTAGGACTGTCAACTGGTCTACAGTTCTGTTGGAATGCATCTCACAGTTTGTGGGGGTGATTTAAGGAAGATGGTAATTTCTCTTTTTTTCAGTGGCTTTTATCAAGGCCACGTTATTATTGAGCATAGCTTTCAAACTTCAAGGACACTATACTACAGGCAATGTAGTATTTTAGCCTCCCCCACTAGGTATGAACCATTCTGTCAGTTTGTGTTTAGGGAGATTATGCAAAGAGATTCTTACTAACCAGACTGTTTTTCTTCACAGCAACCAGAGAAAAGGCAAACGCATTGTATCTTAAAAACACATGTAGCTCACTTTACTCTCCTATTTGTTTGTCGGACTTGAGGAGCAAAGGCAGGATGTTAAGTTTTAAAAACAGCAGGAGAAATGATATTGCAAGTATGTGAAAAGGTAAATCAAGTCAATTTGAGTGTCAGTATAGTTTGCTTTATACCTCCCAGTTCCCGAGTTGACATAACAGCGGCATTGCAAGGTTCAGTCGAGTTCAGTCGAGCAGTTGATACTGTGGAAGTGTCTTTGAACAGCAGTGAGATAGCAGAGGTCAGTCTGTCCAGCCTCAGAACTGTTTGTAACCTCAAGTCATCAATTATGAATAGGGAGTGGATGAATATACATGAGGCTATTTCTGACAGTCTAATTTGATACTAAAAGAAATGGTGTAGGAAACTGTGTGTGTGTGTGTGTGTGTGTGTGTGTGTGTGTGTGTGTGTGTGTGTGTGTGTGTGTGTGTGTGTGTGTGTGTGTGTGTGTGATTATTGTCCTTATACATACACAGGTACGCATCAGGCTTGTTGTATTTATTGTGAGGTGAAATCAGGGTAGATGTTTCAGTACAGATTGTATAAAGCAGCACTGGCATGTCTTTAAAGTCAGTTTAAAAGCTCAGCTGAGTGAGTGACTGTGAATGGCAGCTTTTTGGTTGCACGGTTGAAGGCACAAGTGGGTTGATAGTGTAGTCATGCCACCTCTGATGTCTCTTTCTCTCAGCTTTCAGAAACAGAGCTGCCCCGCAGCGAGACACAGCTCAACACAACTCAACACAGTGAAATTTTCAATGTCCCAAGTAAAGAATGTGAAGTTACTTCTGAGTCGTTGTACCGCATCCTTTCTCATGCTCTTTGGTTAAACAGCCAGTGAAGTTTTGTCCTTTTCTTTCTCTATTTACTCTCTGTCGCCTCCATTCATTGTTCATGACCACTGCAAAAGAAGGAGCCGTTTCAAAGAGGTTGCATAGCGACATGGCAAGTTGTGTTTACACCACGATGAAGTCAGCTTCTGTGTGCGTGTGATGTGTTTCTGTCAGTGTGTGCATTCAGTCCTTCCTCCTTGTGGTGTCAGCTGGTTGGCAACACTGTGGTCAGATATGGTGACTGGACCTGTACACATTTACCACACGCACACACGCACTGTGTGGAGGATTTTTGTCACTCATCTTGTGAGTCATACAGCAAGTGTTCAGCAGGGTAAAGCAACATGTTGTGGTTTTTCAACTGCTCGTGCTTCCACTACACACGTGCCTCAAACCACTGAGGCACATTTTGATTTTTTCTTGGAAAAGTGATTTATTTCAAGTAATAGTTTTAAACTTACAAGAAAACCTTTAACCCTGGTGCGAATGCAGAATATGTACATATGATATACACAAGATATTGGTGTCTAGTTCTGACTTCTCTCACTGCACAGGCTACAGTAAAAAGTGCTGAGTGATGTGAGCCTGTCCCTTGGGCAATGTAGAGCCTATATAGGTGGATGCTGGGATCAAGGTGGAGAAGCCCTTTGGAAATGATATACTGTAGGAGCTTCTGCATTTACAGCAGTGACAGTTTTCAGGTGAGGGGAAAAGAGAGAGACATACACACATACAGGGCTTAAAGAAAGTAAATGCCTGTGAGTGAGTGTAGCGGTTCAGTCACATGGCCTACTTGAACTACCTTTCAAGCTTTGCTTCATTTTTGTCTCTGTGATCAAGTTCCTGCCTCCTCTCAAGTTCATTCCCCTGAAGTATTTCTTAATCAGGGCAGAAACTATCTTGTATAAGACAGAGTTTGCAATAAATGTTGCTGACTGGTCAAACACGAGCCTTGCAACTGCTACAACTTGAATAAGATCAGAGTCAATCAGAGTCCAAGCATGCACTGGTTGTTAATAGTATCCATATAAGAACTTGAGATTGGTGTGTAATTTTCTTGTTACTGTTATGTAGCCAACTTCCAAACTAGTCTGAAAAAAAGAGCACAATACACAGTGAACGCTAACAAGAGAGACTGAGGGAGACTAAACCTAATTTGCTTCACTGCAGTTATGCACCAAAGCAAAAAAAAAAACAACAACAAAAAACCTTAAGCAGATTGTCAGCACTTCAAAGGCAGGTGTCTAGTCTTTTTGGCATTTTCAGTCTCCCTTTTCAGCCCTGCAAGGCTGCTTTTTAAAATCTTTTCAAGCGTTACATAGTTGCACAGCTAATACTAAAATAAAGAATAAAGGCTTTGTATTGTTGCCTTGTGTTTCAAACAGACAGGAAACTGCAAAAAACAGGCAATTCTTGATTTAGTTTCAGTTCCAGAGTTAGATTCCTGGAACTGTCGGCTTGAAAAGAGCTTTACTTCTCTGTGTTTTTTTGTTTGCGGTGTATCAAGGTTTAATTTCTGTCCCAGCAGGCTGAAATGAAACTTAACTTGCATGACACATCACTGTTGTCAAAGGCACTGAGACTAAATGTCTGTGTACTTGCCATGTGTACCTTAGATCTGTTTGTTTAATGAACAACAGATGGGGGAACTTAGGGTATATAAGAAGGTAGCATGAGTCTTCTCACAGTTTCAGCAAGTCTGGCCTCAAACTTGAGTGAACATGACAATCTTGTAGTTATGGTTACACTGATAATTATGTAATCTAGTCTTTTTATCCTGCTTCTCTCCACACTTTATTATATACCGTTTTGCATCAATTTATATTGTTGCTTTGGCAAGTATCTGTATTTCGGCTTTGTCAAGGGAAAAGCAAACAGCTGGTTAAGTATACTGTTTATGTTTATGACTGTGTGTACATTTCAGTACATTGTGTGTGTGTTTGGTCACACTTGTTCGCACACACAGGAGCTATCTTAAGGAACATAGACACTTGAATTTGAGCAACTGTGAACGTAGCATGATGCCATGAGCTGAATGGCGATGAGGGTTACAAACAGATCCAACTTTGCATGGGTCTATTAGCCTAGTGATTCACTGATACATTGTGTGTTTCAGTGTGTGTGTGTCAAGCAGCGGTCACGGTTTTCATTCCTAGTCAGCTGAGAACAGAACAAGGTGAGAGGAGGACTTCTCTCTGCACTGAGTGGTGTGCTTGTTTGGAGCCGCACACATGCAGGACTACGCTGCTCTTTTGTTTGTCTGGTTATTGATTGTCTCTGGCTGAAGCTCGCAGACATCCTTTATGTTCCCATGTTGTCCATTGTGCAACCTGCTTGGAGCTGGGAGCCTGGGGAGAGAGAGAGAGACAAAGGCGGAGAAGGAGATGGACTCGCTTCCAGTTTAAGGGATTCTGGAGCTGACGAGAAGAGGGCAGGGGAGGTGATTTAGAGGGAGAAGCAGAAACATAATTATAGGAAGATAGTGAGGCGTTTAATATGAGAACACATGAGAGGAGAGCTTATAAGTTATTAATTGACAAGTTCTCCTCTGTCTCTCACTGCTTTTGTCAGGAACTAATTTACTCAATTTGTCTGTCAAATTCTCCTGACCCTGACAGATTTTTTGCTGTACTCTTCCTCTCCTTTGATTCCATCATGTCCATTTTTTCTCTCCCCATAGTCAGTGGTGATAATGAGCTGAATTAGTCCGCCAGTGTTCCATTTGTAACCATCAACTGGATGATGCTACAGATGTTTCCTCCCTGTCCTTACTGCACCCTCTCCAGGGTCTGAACACCTGCCAAGCACCAAATGCTGGTAGATGGGGGAGTAAATCTTGGAAGGCTTTCCACCACACTGCAGGGAAAATGTTTGTACCAGAATAGTCACAAAATGAAATATGTGGCATGATGGCTCACAAAAAACTATTTCACAGTGTGTTTTCAGTACATGAAAGTTATTGTAACATTTTGGTTGCCTAATAAAGTCTGTGTTCGGTTATACTAAAAGACCCTCTAAGGAGTCAGATGTTCAGTTTCTCTCATTGCCCCATTTGTTTTAAGCCTGTTTTTTTGCTAGCCAAACCCTTTAGCATTATCACAGTTAATCATACACTGTAAAATCACTGTACTAACCTTGGTGAGCTCCACCCTATTGCCCAAATATGCTCAGTTCTGGCTCCAAAAATCCAAGATGGCAACAGACAAAATGCAAACTCGAGGCTTCAAAACCAGAGTCCCTAAGCCTGTGGATGATGTCACGGTGGCTACCTCCTTATTTGTTTTTTTTGTTTATGTATCGACATAACAGCTCTCTGCTCAATTGTAACTCGCTGACGGTCTGCTGCTTGCTTCTGTTGATTAAGCTGCAGCAAAATTTACAAGGAGCAAACCAGCCTTTAAAACAAAAGCCCATTGACAAAGAGGGGGCTAAAAGCTAATAAAAAATGATGTTTTAAGGAGGTTCAAGAGGCTGGCTAATGTAACTGTTGAGATGCTGAGGCTGTGGTCATGAGTTTTAGTGTGTGTTGCGAGCATGCCAAAGACAATAGCACTTCCTCTCAGGCATATTCACTCTGATGCATTACTGCACTTTAAATTTTGTGTGTTTCACCTGATTTTATATATCCTATTTAACTACTTTAATTTCACTTTTTACTTTTTACAATTTTACTATTATTGCTATTTTAATTTTCTAACCCTTTTAAAATAAAGCACTTCAAGCTGCATTTCGCGTATGAAAGATGCTTTACAAATAGTTATTATTAGGCTTTCTGCCGATCTGATCGGCTATATCGGATCAGCTGATATTTTGCATTTTATGCAATTTTTGAGATTCGTTTTTTTACATTCTGTAGGCATAGACGCCTTTATTCAACAGTAGACCGTCAGGAAACATGGGAGAGAGAGGGGGTGTGACATGCAGCAAAGGACCTCCGTTTGGGACTCGAACCGGGGTCGGCTGCGTATATGGCCACCTGCGCGCCCATTATCATCATAATTATTATTATTATTATTATTATGATTATTATTACTGAGCTGACTGACCTGCCCAACAGCTAATCTTGGTCCATTCTTATATAAGATGACTGTAGCTGAACAGAGTAATGGGCCTGGCAGACATGATGGACAGGGAGCTCCAAAGCAGGTTGCCTTACTTGTCACACCTCATTAGAACAATGTGGCAAACTGTGGACAGGGTTGAAAATAACTTGTTAATATAATAAACTTTATTGGCATGACAGATCAAAACTCTGTTTTGCCAAAGCAGTACAGAAAATTACTAATTTTGACATATGATTACTAATACATATACAACTATGCAACAAAATCAACAAAAATATCAAATACAGTATAGGCCAGTAAAAGGCTTTTTTTTTAAGAAACGGATGTAATCACACAGAGACATGTTGCCATCTGACCGGTGAGGGGGTCTTGTCAAAAGTAGGCTATAAAACAGCCATGTGTAAATGGTAAACGCAACTAGCCTTGACAATAAAACATTACACCTATCATAATCATTTCAGACAGCCTACTACGAGCGAACAGTTGACAGGTTATTCTAGTATTTATAGAATTTAGATGAATAATTCTCTTACCTTGATTGTCGGCTATCCAAGATGACAGATTCCCCAAAAATGTTTTGTTGTTAGGACGCATCGCGGCCGGGAATATCACATTGGCCTATTTAAAGATGTTTTTTCCAAAATTGCGTTCTGCAGAGAAGGGAGACTGGCGTTGGTCACGGTTTGGGATGAAAGGGAGAAAACAGGACAGAGTAACAGGCGTGTGTTGCTGTAAAACTGTAAAGTGCTGTGGGAAACCCTGCTGTTGGTTCCTACGCTGAATAAACACTCCAGGCTACATCTTAAGAGCCAATGAACTTTGGTCAAATTATGCCACTGAGTGCAATAAATGTTGCTTTATTTCTATTTCTGGATTTGTAAGTAGGAATATTTTTATCCATACAAACTTGGAGTCTTTCTGCCTTTGGTCATGAAGTGCATACTGCAGCTTTAATTCTAATCTGTGTGCACTTCAGGAAAAGACATAAACGTCTATTTGATTCAGTGGAGTTTCTCAGTGCTGAGCATCATGCAGGGAAGCTTTAAAATCCTTGCAGGCAATGATCCACCTTGGAATCGACTAATCACTGCTAGACTATTAACTTCTAAATTATTAATAGTAATCAGTAATGCCTGCTGTTCAGTTCAACCTGTGCTGAGCTGCAGTTTTGGAGGCAAAATAGTAGGATTATATTGTAATCCAGCCCACATGGTGATACACAGATTAAAACTGATTTACCACATATGCAAGCAGAGGGTTGTGTGTTTATTAATGTTTATGTAATTCACCAATTTTTAATTGTTATCAAAAAATCTCCCACAAAGATCCTATTGTGCTCCAACATTATGGTCATTATTGAAAATAATAAGAAAATAAAAAAGTGTAATTTTATTGGAATAGACAACTATAAACATTAACTTCAGTCTCAAACGTTTTCTTAGTGTGTAGTCCTTTATGTCTTGTTCCTGCTGCTGAGTCTGTGCTTGAGTGCAGGCTAGAAGTTTATATTGTGCATGTTGCCTTCTAGTATCTTGAATCTGTCCCGAGTCAGTGAATTTGCTGGTTTGTACTGTACCAGATAGCTTTCAAAGAAAAGTGTGAATGAAAAAGGCTTCTGTGCATTTCATTTATTTATGGATCTTTGTATTGTTTGGTTTCTGCTGTGCTAAGGAACACTGTGTGCTTTGACACCTCACTTTCCATCTCATCCCTGTGAATTAATACAGCTATGCTCTTAAAAACTGGAGCAAAAAACATAAAGGTGTGTAAATGTATGTAGAAACGCATGCTTACATACACACTTGCATTTATGAAACACTGTGTGAGAACAAGGAGGGAAGAAACACTAAATCAACCGTCTAATCCTGTATAACAACCTTGTTTGCAACTGATGCAAAACACATCAGCAGGTTGCTCCCTTAATCTCAAAAGCATGTCAAGAAACTGAGCATGACATCAGCACCAGAGACCAGTCAGAGGGCCGAGCTCCTTTAACCACCCAGTCATTAGCTTAAATACATATTACACAAGAGCAGTTAAATATGACTCACCTTTTAAATGAGCCACCATCATAAACGAGCCACCGTCTCTCTGCACTGCCAAAGGACATTTGTTCAGGCTTTTTTTAGAGTACCGTTTCAAGTTGCATTTGGACATAAATATTTCATTCCTACATGGAGTTCTTGCACATTTTGATTTCTCTCTCCCTGAGAAGCGAGATAATATCCAGCCGGGTGTAACTCATCTTGTAGCTCATGTGTTACCCTCCTTGTTGATGCATGGTTGCTCACAGTGAAACCTAGTTATTACATCTTCTAGCACATGTTTAACTCATCCATGTACTTTGATACATTATGGTGGTGTTATGATTCAGTACATGGCTTTTAGAAGGTGCCTGTTCCATTTCTAATTTGTTAAAACCTAATAAATGTAGAACATCTTACATAAAGTTTCACACAAAGTACATTTGAGACTGAAAAAACAAACAAGGATCATTTCAGAGTGTTTCGTCAGCAGGGTAATTAACAAAAACAACATCAGGGCTTGTTCATGTAACAATAAAACCTAATTTAATGACAACAACACAAGCTGTCACCACAGTTTAACAGACATAATATACAGCATTCTTAATTTTATAATTCACTTTGCATTATACATCATGCAGTATTGTTATGCTCATACAATCCATATAGCTGTTGGACAATCATGTTTCTTTGACTGTGCAGGTAAAGAGAGGAGCGGTTAAGCAGGAGGAGGGAAGGTAGATAACATAATCAAGTGAATAGAAGGCTCTGGATTAATTTAAATGGGTGTGTGTGTGTGTGTGTGTGTGTGTATTTCTCATTAACAGCTAATCACACAGTGGACTGTGGACTGTTCTGTTTCTGATAGATGCTCTGCGCTTGTTTGCTCAAAAAGCTTCATTCCATCCATAATAAATGCAAATAGGATTCAAAATTGAAAATTTGGCTTGTAAAATAAACAAATATTTATTTGTGTAAATATATCACATGTGATGAATAATTAATCCAATGAGATCTCTTTTCATATTTAATGCATCAACCCCCAAATTTTCCAAGTGCCTTTGGCTTTGCCGTAATTGGGAACATATCCTGCATCAGACATCCTGCATTATTACCGTCAGTTAGCAAATCATGATGGTAACACAGTCGCAGTACTGATTGACACCTGAGGGTGATGATGGCAGCATGACAGCTGTGTCAAAGAGAGACGTGTCGTCTCCTGTGGGACAAACGCTGTTTCAATGAGAGTTTGTCACTGCTGTATTAAAGAGGAGAGGCACAGCCACATACATCATATGCAATCAGTCATTACATTTATGCTGATGGTGAATCTGTATATTTGCACATATCCAGACGGTCGATGTGTTATTTCTTTGTACAATCAGAAATTTTTCTCTGCACTGACATTAAAACAACTTGTAATAGCTGCATTTATTCTTTTCACTGAGAGATTTGAATATCTTTCATACGTAATTAAGCCTTCTTCCTCACTCTGTCTGCACTCTCTGCATGCCTCCTTGTGTTCTGGTGCTTGACCTAATTGTAGCTGTAGAGGGCTATTAGGACGTGACTCCAACCCATTATCAGGTTGACGTTATGCCGGTGACGACTTGACTCGCCTTCTAGCAGAATGTTTCACATTTAGACCTCGTGTCACCTTTTTGTCCCACGTTTCTAGCGCATCTGCTCCCTGATACAGCACCGTCCATATCTAACACTGCAGGCAGAGATAGTAAGATTACCAATGAGCTGTTACTGCTGCATAGCATTCGGATTGAAAAGCATGACATTATCTTGTCAGATCTCCTGCTGTGAGGTTAATGGGGAAGTCACTGTGTTATCCATGATCAAAAATATTCCACTATCTAGCAGGCAGGGGTGGCAGAGGTGTGCATGTGCAAGCTGCGACCAGTATTTAGCATGTGACTTATTTAATGGTAATTGTAGAATGACCGTTGCAAGCATCAAGAAGCAGACACACAAGCACACACCTCAGATCTGGAATATTATTTTACTCAGGTAGATGTTGGAGAGGTTGTTTGGAGAGTTTTGCAGAAGATGCAGCACGTTGTTACTGTGACCTGATTTCCTGTGACAGGAATTACTCGAGCATCCAGTCTGACACACACACACACACACACACACACACACACACACACACACACACACACACACACATCCATTTCCCTTTCAAGCTTGCGCTGCTGCTCTGCTCCTCCATGTTCACTACACTGTCACAAAATGAACCAAACCTGCTTCTCACCTTCTTTTATCCCATCTGCACATGTAATGGAATTTAATATACTAGCTCAAAATCTCCCACTGAAAACGCAGCGTGCTCTACATCCTGCAGATGTGTGGGTACCGTGGCACACATTTCTAAAATATGTGTCACAATCCTGCTTTTAGTCACACACACACTGCACACCCTGTTAGGCTTTAAAAAAAAAAGAAGCTCATCCATATCATGTGTCTTCAGTCTGTCTCACTATTTCACGTTTTCTCTTTACTGTGCCATTTCTCTCTCTCTCCCATCTCTTTCTTTATCACTCTCCTCCCTCACACACACCCCCACCCCTCCCTTCCACCCTCCTCCCGCAAATCCTCTTTTTAATGCAAAGCTTAGGTATTCATACATGCAAATGAGCCATAAAGCACAAAGTCATAGAGATTTGCCCTACAGACACACTGACACTGCAAGCACAGTGCACATTGCATCACTTACCGTAACACTCTCTGTGTGTTGGAGCATGAAAAATGCATGATGGAGTGTGTGTTTGTGTGTGTTGCACTGTGGTCTCAAACCCTGGCATTCTAGTTAACTATACTTATCAGTTGTTAATTTGCGGCTAGTTTAAGACAACTGACAAGCACTTAACCTGCACCAAAAGCCGCACTGCAGCAGCTTCTCTCTTTATCTCTCTCTCTCTTTAGCTGTCCTTCTGTACAGTTTAATGTTCCCTCTCTCTCTCTCTCTCTCTCTCTCTCTCTCTCTCTCCCGGTCTGTTGCCATCTCCTGATTATTTCTCTTTCTCTTGCTCCCCCTGCTGTATCTGCATCTCCACCATTTTCTATTCCTATCGCTATCCTTCAGTTTTCTCCAGTAACCTCCCTTGCTCTCTCTCTCTGTGCTGCTGCCTTTCTTTGTGTTTTATCTTCAGTATAAGGAGGCACAATTAATCCTACCCCCCAACCCCCCTCCCCCCTCGACACCTCTTTTTTTCTTCTTTTGGCTCAGAAGGTAGGGGATTGTCCAAAGAAGTGTGCATCTGTATGAGTCACTGTTCTTATGTGTGTGTGTGTGTGTGTGTGTGTGTGACAGAAGACTGGTAGGGGGGTGTGTAAGGAGGTGAAGAGCATTGCGTCATCGGGGGGTGTGTTGAGCGGGAGGTGGGCTGAGCCGGCTGTCAGTCAGTGACGTGAGTGGAGCACGTGCGTCGGTCATGGCTGGGAAGACATTGTGCGACGGTTATCTGGCTGTAGGCGAGGAGAGCTAGAAAGAGCCGCAGCTCCCTTGCTGACGAGCTGACCGAGGGAGTGAATGTCTGTGTGTGTGTGCGGGTGGGTGTGTGTGTGTGTGCAAGTCTGAGTCTGTGCGCATGCACATGCTGCATGGGCTGCAACTGGAGCCGCCACTGCTACCGCCACTGCTGCTGGTGAATAATGCAGACAGGGGAACGGAGTTTGGATAGCATGCAGGGAGTCAGATTAATAATGCATCTTGCCGGGTTACGAGCTCTGCATTAGTTAGTTTGCTGGAACCTGTAGCTGCCTGCTGCCTACCTGACTTACTGACTTCCCACCTACCTTTTCTGCCTGCGACTGCCAGCCTCTCTACCTGACTGGTGGACTGTCTTACTTATTCAGAAAATGTCTCACTACCACTTCATCAAATGCTGTAAGTAGCCACTCAGCATCTCTTTATCAGTGTGTGTGTGTGTGTGTGTTTGTGTTTTTGTGTGTACTTGAACATGCCTCAGCCTTGGGTGTGTACCTGTTATATTACCACTTACTATATGTGCAGGGTGTCATACACTGTGTGGGTTTATATGCTTAGGAATTCTGGTCACTTGCTGCTGACACAGCCTCACCATCTAAACTTCAAATTTGTGTGTGCGTGCAGTAAGTGGGTGTGTGAGCTTGCTGCAGAGAGCTGCTGCAAACATGTGAAGCTGACCGGTGAATGCGGCAGGTAGCAGCAGAGGGAAAGAAAAACCAGCGCCACAAAAGATGCAGATCCCATGAGTGTCTGGCATATTCATAACACACTGACAGGCTGATGGAGAGAGCAAGTCATTTGAGAGGGAGAAGGACAGATGGAGAGAAAGTGAGGGTGATTTAGAGGAGTGTTGGAGAGAGTGAGGGAATGGCAGGATTGGGAAATGGAAAGGAGGTGAGGATAAGATGAGTGACATATGAAGAATGTGGCCAAGTGGTGGGATGAGTGCTAAGTAGACTTGAGGAGGAATATAGTAGATTGATGCTACTATAAAAGGTACTGGCAAGGAAGGTGGTAAGAAAAGAAGGAGAATAAAAGAGGAGAAATAAGATAATTCATCAATAATAATAATAAATGCAGCCAGAAAGTCCTGCATGTTTATGGTATCTGCAGCTCAAAGCATGTGTGTGTGTGTGTGTGTGTGTGTGTGTGCGTGTGCGTGTGCTATTTTCAAATTTACAAGCTTCCGCAGTGTTATTTGCTGGAGCCTGCATGGGATGTTTTACATTCAATCAATAACTGATAGCCAGGAGATGGGATGGCAGAAGGAGAAAGCTTTTTATCCGGGTCTCTTTTTAACACTGCGTCTCTTCTCAGATTCATTTAGCCCCCTTTTCCCCATCGGACTGAGTCCTACTGTCCTTTCCCACTCTCATTCACATTCAGACTTTCTGTGTAGAGCAATTCATCACACAGCGGCTAACGGCAGTATTATTTTTGTATATTGGTTTAGAGCAGACGTTATGTCATACTTTTTCTATCCAAATATTAAGTGAATATTTTTGCAAACCTTTTCAAAGGTTGAAAAAAAGAATGAAAAAGAATGTGTGTTTTCATCAGCTAGGTTGTTATGCATTATCCATATCCATATGAAAAATGGAAAATCAAGTGTGTATTGATTGAGGGCAAATTCTTATTGATCCTTTCTGTCAGCCAGTGTTGGCTGTAGTAGTTGACGTTTCCATCTAGAACCAGGAGCCAAGAAATGCAATGTTCTGCTGATGACAAAAATGTTCTATCCACAATATATCACATCTAAAACCACAAGTAAACTGCTGGGCAGGTCAAGTGGAAGTTGAAGTGCAGCTTTAGCACACTAAGCAGACATCATTACTTATTCAGGAGTGCATTTGTATCACTTTATGTAATTATCTTTACAGACAGAAAATGTTTTTCTTCAGGGTGTTCAGCTGTTCTTAATAATCTGATGGACATACATCTACTACATATACAGTACATAATGTTGTGTGAGTGAGAGTTATGTCAGCATCAATATGTCATATCATGGGATGTCTTTCATGTGGTGGGAGTTTATAGGTTGATGCCACTGTAGGGGGGCGATGGACACTGAAGGATATGAGTGGCAAAACCAGAGAAAACAGAATGGAGTCAATACAGAGAAAGAGATGCTTTGTAGATTAACCCCATTCACATTTTGTGTTGTGTGAGACACAGTTTACCACCAAGCCTTTAAAAGGGCTAGGGATGGATATGTCAATCGGTCAGTTGGTCCACTACTTTGGTTCTGCTGGATTGATGTGAAATTTTGTCCAGATAATCATGGTTCCCAAAGGATGAAGCCTTGATGATCCTCTCACTTTTCCTCCAGCACCACAATGACGTTTACATTTTTTTTTTTTTTTTTTTTTTGGTGAAATGTCTCAATAACTACCAGATGGATTGCCATAATATTTGGTACAGATATCCCAGAAGATGAATCCTACTTTTACTGAGATCATAAGGTCAAAATTTCAATTTGCCCAATGCTCACAGTTTGGCTGCCTTTTAAATGCAATTAGTGTGGCTGTTGACTCCTAACCTTCCACACACCTACTGAGCCATGTACTCATAATACATCCATGGCCATTACACTGACACATTGGCCAAGGCTGGTCATCTGGGGTGTGCATATATGTAGTATATTTATATAGACTCTCACAAAAGTGATATATTAGAAAGGGTTGAGGAGAGGGGAAATGTGCAAGTACAAGAAAAAAAAAGAGGCAATAACACAGGAGTGAGGAAGTTGGACTATAGAGAGATGGAGTGGCATTATATTGGAAAAGGCAGCAGGTTGAGGGTGTTTTTCAGTTTGTGTGTATGTGTTTGTTAGCTCACTCTGCAGCCAAGTTCCTGGAATTAAAATACAGTTAAAGCAGACACCTGGCATGAACAGTATAATAATGACCCCCATCGTCTGGAACGTGAACACAAAAGAAGGTTTTTGTTTTTTTTGTTTTTTTTACATGTCTAACCAGAGCAGATGGCACTGGTGTATTGTGCAGGAGGTGTGTGTGTGTGTGTGTGTGTGTCTGTGTGTCTGTGTGTGTGTGTGTCTGTCTGTCTGTGTCTGTGTCTGTGTGTCAAAGAGGGGTGGAGGGGGCAGGTGTTTGAATGAATGTGTAGATGTATATCAAGCAGGAAAAAGCACAAAGGGACACATCAGCTTCATTTGTCTGCCTGGACAGCTTTGTGTCTCTCTGATAGAGATCAGGTCCAAACACACCTCAGTGCCTACAGATAAGAAACCACAGTATATAGTATAGGGCTGACCCAAAGTAGCAACAGTCTACTCATGTCTGTTATTGCTGTGTTGATTTTGACATCACTTTCTGCATATGCAAAGAGTTAAAGACACATGAGGAGGAGACAGGGGGGTGTGGAGAACATGAGGTCTACATGTAATACTTCAAAGGTACTAACACTAGCAATACTTTCCACCTGACGAGCAGACTGATATGCGCTCAGACCCAGACAGAAAGAGTTGAGATACTGAGACAGAGACATCTTCTCTCAAATAGATCAGTGGAGAGACAAACAAAGTGGGCACAAAAGGACCAGAGCAACAAAGGCGCAACAAAGTTGAATTTGATCAAAGAATGCATAAGAAATGGAGACAGCAGGGCCAAAGAGAGTCTGTGAGTCAGAAAGACAAACACAACATACACTCTGTCTCTGCTTAGACATCCTCTCTTCATGTTCTGCTTGTCCTCTGGGCTGGCTGTGACCTGAATTTGTCAAACTGTCAATGCTATCAATGCCAGTGCACTTTGGTATATGAGCATATATACACTAAATTCCTCTGCTGGTGTATGCACTTTGACTCTAAGTTTCAGTGTGGACGATTTAGCGGCATCTAGCAGTGTGGTTGCAGATGGCAAGCAACTGAATACCGCTCTCCCTCTCCTCTCTCACTGTATAGGAGAACCTATGGTGGCTCGAAAAAAACATGATACAGTTTTTGGTGGGTCTGTTTTAGGCTACTGTAAAAACATGGCGGTACAACATGGTGGGCTCCATGAAAGAGGACCCACTCCCTATGTAGAAATAAAGGGCTCATTCTAAGGTAACGAAAACACATTCTTATTTTCAGGCAATTACATACCATTCCATTTCTGCCGAGTCCGTTCAGCTAGATGCCACTAAATTCTACACACTGCACATTTTTCATTTGTTAAGTGTGCACTTTTTACGGAGTCAGGAGAATCATTACACACTGTTGGGATAGGAGAGACAACACACAAAATGCTTTGATGCTTCTCTCAACTGGCCCCTGGGCTAAACAGACACAGTAAATACAGTTTACAGTAAATATGCTAAATGATTGAAACAAACAAAAACACACATAATGCATACAAAACAATATAAGAGATTTAAACATAGGTCAGCCTGGAGGTAAAGCTCGCAGGGTTGGTGTTTTATGATCTGAGCCTTGTGTTGCTCGATCAGTATCAAACTGTATTAGAGTGAACACAGTGGACTAAAGTGTTTTCACTGATTAAGCCATTTGTCTTCCTCATTCTTGCCATCAGAATTTAAAGTAACATAATGCAACTATTCTACCTTTTTAAAATAAGATCTTCAAATCATTTTGATGTAACACTGACTTGTAATAGAGAGAATAGTACTTCTTTCATTCACACTCTGCTTCCTGAATACCTGTTCTTACACCATGTAACTAGGGTTGAGCAAGTATGATCACCTGTGAGAAACAGTAGTTACCTGGATGTCTCCAGTTCTAAGAGTATATGCAGATGGGTCTTCAGCTAATAAGAGACAGCTGGCTTGCCTGATAAGCCCCTCGATGAATTACAATCACGTATTACCTTGCCATTATCTAACAATATTGTTATCAAAAAACTAAAATACATACTAGCAGCCACTGGTCTTCATGGTGTGTGAATATGATGTGGATTATACCACAAGTCAGTCAGTATAGCTAAATGTAGATGCTAATAACATTAGCATCTACATTTTAGCACACACTTTAGCTGCTATGGGTTCAGATGTCGATGATCATGGAAATAAGTTCAGCCAGAAGCACAGCGAGGGATGTCACAACAGTAACCCTGTGTCTAGACTGCAAGCATAGTGAATCTACACAGGCGACCTGAACGCCTCCTGTGTAGTTGGAGCACTCACTGCTAAAAGTGCTGCTCACGCTACCCCACGCTCTGTGGGCGACACCCACAGCATGAGTGTTGAATTCTACTCCTCTTCAATTAGTACTCCCTCATGTTACAATAGTGCAGTAACCTCACTGCTCATATATTAACAGAATGAAATGCACCAGCGTCCCATAATTACCACTTGTGACAGCAGAGGCTGCTGTTGCGTCTAGTCAACATAGTCTCGCTTTAAATGGAAATAGTTTGTGCATAAGTAAATTCTATTTATTTATTTGTCTTGCTGTCTCTCTGTCTTTCCATCCTACCAGGTTGTTTCCAGCTTTGTAATGTCTTTCGTCAGAACATGGAGATAGACCAGTGTCTGCTGGAGTCTCTCCCCATTGGCCAGCGCCAGCGGCTGGTCAGGAGGATGCGCTGTGACCAAATAAGGGCATACTACGAAAGGGAAAAGAGCCTGCAGCGGCAGCAGGGTGGTATAAAGGTCCGAGCCCCACCCACTCACCGCAAGAAGCAACGCGTTCGCTTTGGCCTCGCTGATGTCATACAGGATGCAATCATTCGCCATGACGACAAAGAAGGTGTGTGTATTGGTTTGCGTTTAAAAGGTGTCTGTTGTGCGGTGAGATAGTAGTGTGTGTGGTTGTGTACACAGTAAACATTTGAGGGAGAGGACTGGATACTACATTTGCAGTGCTGGCACACCAACAGTATATTGTCTGTCACATACTGTTAACTTTTTCTGACACACATTCACAGCAGTGGGACAAAACAGTGCTGCTGTCTGCAGTTCTGACAATTTGTTCTGCTGGAATCTGGCCACTCAACTAGGAGAACTGAGTAAAGCTCTTATCCTGAAACTAAGGTTGCGTTCACAGTGCAAGCAAATCTGATTCAAATCTGATTCCTTCTCATATACGATTTTTAGGCCTGACTGTCCACACTGTTTTTAGCAAGTGTCCAAATCGGATTTGGCTCTGTTCAGACTGGGCCACATTAATGACCAATCTGACAGGTTGCTGTGGCAACGTCGTCAGAGCGGAGGCCAGGTAAAAGAGGCCCCTTTGCTTTTTGTCCATTGTCACCTACAACATTCAGTGTCAATCAGAGGGTTTGTAATATTGTTCAATGATGCCAAAAGTAGTTATAATACAATGACACAGCTTTTGTGTAAGTCTGTCTTGCAATATGAAAGTACAGATAATGTCATTTGATTAACAAGCAAACAGTATACTTTGCAAGATTGATATAAAAATGTGACTTAGTATGTGCTATGTTTGACATAGACATAATTAAAAATATTTCATGAACCTTCCCCATTTCCCCTTAAAAACTTATTTTAAAAATCTTTGTGTGTGTCATTGTATTTGTTGGGAATGCTCATTTATATATCCATTGTCAGACATATCATCAGGGGATCTATTGACAGTAGAGTAAAACAGTGAGATCTTTGTTCAAGCAGATAGTAAATCATATTTGCCCTCAGGCTTCAGGTTCAAGCAGGACTACAGCCAAGCTTCCAGTAAAGACTTTCAAATACTCATAGCGCTTTTGTAAGATCAGATAGTCAATGAACTCACAGGATTCAAGAGGCCTTCACACTTCACTCTAAAGGGCATTGATTTTTGTCCAATCTTACCATGTTTCTCTTTGTCTATGCCAATCATTCGCCAGTCATTTACGCAGCTGTCCGGGTGTATCTGTGTCAGCTCTACTCGCTGTCTTTGCAGGTCACTGTGTTAATCTCTGCTCCCTGGCTGCCAGTGAGGTTCAGCTGGGGTCTGTGAGAGCAGCTGGTGTGCCATTGCAACAGCCAGACTTAAACCAGGGTTCCTTGGCTTGGCATGAATCAGACCTGCTACCCCTCTGTCTAATGCCTACCTACCAGCCATTCTCTGCCATGTCACTGAACTGGTACCAGGCTACTGTTTGTTTTGCTAAGGGAAGACCTCCTCACCTTCTGAGTGGTGTTAATGGAAATAACTGGATTTAGATGAAAGAAATAAAAGATTCATGCACAGCAGATTCACTTCTAACATATGCCTTGAGTCAAGGGGCCTGATGGAAGCTTTATGATCTGTTCATATCAAGTTGGATTGTCTGCATTGCTGTCTAGGTCTTTGTGAGGGCTTGTGGGTCTGTCCAAAACCACTTTTAGGTAACACTGGTTAGGTCCGCTTTTGCCACATCTGGAAAATAGAGCTGCTCATAACAGTTTTACTCACAGTTGCTGCCTTAAGTTAGCTTCTTTTTGTACAGAGTGATAGGATTTGCCTCAGGCTTGGGCCCTCCCCAGAGTAATATGTGAACATTTCCGGATCTTTTCCTCTCTCCCTCACTACAGAAGTATTTTAAGAGAAGTGGGAATGTGTAAACAGCAAGAGCCTGCGGGTTAATCTGGTGGAAAGGGGTAAAAGTGTAACTGAAAGAGATTTGCATTTATAACTCATTGACAATTCCAGGATAAGTTAATCTCTTGCTTAGAAAGTAGACTTCAACAGAAATATTAAACAGCATACATTATTGCTGATTTCATCTTTATAAATGATGCAAACAGTTTTACCACATCTTAATCAGATATGACGCCCAAAAAAATTGGATGATTTATTGATTATATTATTTTCTCAATACTATTGTTAGAGATCAGCATGTTTTAAGAATATTTTGAAAATACTTCAATTAGTAATTTGTGTCTTACATAGAATTTTAAAAAATTACATCTCCTCCTTTTTTACTCCTCAATTTCTGAATATGCAAATATGTTTTATTTCAAATGTTTAACTGTTTCCACTTCATACTTGTATAAGTTGCATAGTGGGAAACTGTTGGCTCCAAACCAGCTGTGATGCCTAAAATCAAACTTTCCTCCTTCAGTGGATGAAAATTAAAACAGCCCTTTAGTGTCAATCTTTGCACATACATCATTCTGCACAGCGAGACTCAAACATCTAAGTGAGGTAACAATGAGTAAAACACATTTTTGACTGGAGAGGCTCTTTAAATATCTCATGGGTCCCTTCAAGTGTGAAGTGTGAAATGAGACTGCCAGACTGTGTCAATGTTAGAGTGTTAGAGGCCAACAAAAATGAACGCCTCTTAGCTGATATACAATTATATCTTTAGCATTGCTGTTATCTCAGACGAACTGTGCATGTCTCAACTTGATTGGTTTTCACATTTTAGCGTGTCCCCAGATGGTGCTGATTAATGAAAAAATTGATGGAAAGACATTTTGGCGACTCATCGTTATTAAGAACTGTGTGTGGAAGAGAGAAAATGAGAGATTAGTCAAATGAGATTCGAAGAGAAAACGGCAAAGGAAACAAAGAGGCTGCGAGGAAATAGATTGACAGAGATAGAAAGAGAGAAGGTGAACCCAAAAACAGGCTTTAATTAGAACATGACAATTCTAATTAAAGCCTTTTTTTTTAGTGAGCTGGCTTCAGGATTAGATTCACAGATGCACAAGTTCAGTCTGCTGACAGGGCAGCAAACGTACACTGTCATACAAGGATTTATTTTCTTATCGGTTTTCTTGGACTGGAAATAAGAGCAAGAAATGAGATGAAGAGAAGCAGGGGGGATAAAAGAAGAAAGGGGTTGAACACAGTAGGGAAATTGGCAAAAGAAAGAAACCGAAAGGCAGCGGGAAAGAAACCTCCAGTCCAAGAGGATACTGTACTGAAGCGTTAAGGTGAAAAAATAGCACACAAGCCCTATAGTAAAATAGAGACAAGCTGTGCCTCATCTCCCTTCTCTTTTCCTATCTGTCATATGCAAACATCTGGCTTTCTTGCCTTGTGACATTTGGTGAAATTGCTTTTCCCAAACCAATCTCTTAACTTCATCAAAGTGAGACACAAGTGGAATGGCAGCAGCTGTTGCCCTCACAGCCATGAAAGCTACAATCAATTTTTATTATGTCTTTCCATGTCAACAGAATAATGATATGAAATATGACATGGTGGTGGTGATGATCCCCTGCAAAACACAATGTGAAAAATTTGGGGATGATGTTAATTAATTATAAAATCTCAAGCAGGGTGAGCAGGAATTAAGACAAATTTAAGATGACTGATTTTAAGGAGAGTTTTCCCAATTTAACTGATGGTAATAAGACATTTCTGAGTGACAGTATAGAACTGTTACAGTCACCTGTTACCAGCAAGCTGCATCCCGATCCCACTGGTGCATGTTTTGTATAAATATATCCGTTAAACCATCTGACTTTGTTTAGTGTCAGTATTATAATGGTTTGCCATTTGCATAAACAGGAGTTCTTGTGTGTGTGTGTGTGTGTGTGTGTGTGTGTGTGGAATGACTGTGAAGTGCTCTGTCAGTCCAACATTTTGGTGCAGAGTGAATATCTCCCCAACCATGAGGCATAGTCATGAAAGACACTCACGACCCCCCCATGTCTTTGTTGTTCCCCTGATTTTTTTATCCAGTGCAGACCTCAGATCAAACATCAAGTTTTTTCCCCCACTGACACTTAATGGGGATGCCAAGCTAGCAGAAGTACTGATGGGGATGCACACAGTCACTGCATTAATGGACGAGTACTTCTTCCCCCATGCCTGCCCTGTCATGTGTTTATGTGTGTAAGAGTGTGAGTGCTAGATATTGTGGCACTTTATGGATGTGTAATCAGTGGTGGACGAAGTACACAGACCACGTACTTGAGTAGAAGTTGAGATACCTAGTGTAAAATATTACTCCAGTAAAAGTGAAAGTGCTCCCTTTAAATGTCGACTTGAGTAAAAGTATAAAAGTACTTGGCTTCAAATGTACTTACGTATCAAAAGTAAAAGTAATTTGGTGTAATGTAGTTCCAATGTCTTGGTATGTCCTTTATACACTCAATCAAGTCATTTAAGGTTAAAAAGCCCACTAACACCACCCTGAAAACAAAATGTTTTCCATTTGTGATATCTGGTATTGATATCTTTTGAAATTATCATAAGCACATCATACTAAATGGAAATCACCTGATTAGGAATTAATAGGGAGGGGGAAAACCACACTAGACACATATTTCTTTAACTTCCATGTGTTGGCAGGGCAGGCTACTGGACAGCGAAACTTTGTCAAATGAATGCTAATAGAGATATGGATGGAGGAGAAGGCAAGTTGGGACAAGTAGCCAGGTAGGGGGCCGGGCCAAAACTGCTCGACACACGATGTGTTCTGATTGGTACACTTGCGGTGCACGTTCATTTGGACCTGTCACAGCAGCTGGTCATGCATGCATGTTGTGGAAAGGAACATGGAAAGGAACGACAGGTTTTTGGAAAGTAGTTGAGTAAAAAGTAAGATTTTCCTCTTCCAAATGTAGTTGAGTCAAAGTATAAAGTCTCACAAAACAATGATACTCAAGTAAAGTACAGATCCGCTAAAAAGTTACTTAAGTACAGTAACGAATTACTTGTACTTCGTTACTGTCCACCACTGTGTGTAATTACTGTATGTGTGCAATGCATGCGCATACACAGATAGTTGTCTGAATAGCCACCTACCATTATTGATCAATGTGTATAGATCCAGTGACTTACAGACTCTGAGTAGTTCATAGTGAGGAAAGGAGGCAGCAGAAGTCATACTAATAACTTCTAGTTTTGTGTAGTGGCTTGGTACTACTACTACTTGGTACTACTTTCCACATGTGGCTGATTTTACCATCAGTTTTTCACAAAGTATGAGAAAATTAAATTAAATTAAACAAACAGGGGGGACTAGTATGTTACTGTCAATAAATGTATTGTTTTTCAGTTTCTGTCAGTCAGATAATGTTAGAAGAGTCCATCTTTCTCTACACTTTGTTATATGCTGTATTTTTCAAAGGAAATTATATTCTCCAGACACCTGTTGTAGTTGTGGTGGACGTGGTGGACAGCACCGCAGTTGAAGTGGGAAATCAATGTACCACTCAGTATCCTGTCCTGTAGTCTGAAACTAAAGACGTTAGCTGCTTATTCATCAGTCAGCTGGCTGGCCATCACCACCTCACATCGATCCAACACTTGGTTTCCTCTTCAGTGGAGAAAACATGTCACACCTTTACTGCAAGCCACTTCATATTATATATATATATACACCGTTCAGCCAAAACATTAAAACTACTGACAGACAAAGTGAATAACATTTATTATCTTGTTACAATGGCACCTGTCAAGAGCTGGGATATAAAAGGCAGCTTGTGAATAGTCAGTTAAAAGTAGGGAAATGTTAAAGGGAGAGTTAAAGGATCTGAGCAAATTTGGGACTTTGACAAGGGCCAAATTGTGGTGGTAGGATGACTGTGTCAGAGCATCTCCAACACAGCAGGTCGTGTGGGGTCTTCCTGGTACGCAGTGGTCAGTATCAAATGTAGTCCAAGGATGACAATTGATGACCCTGTGACAAACCCGGGGTCCGGGCATTCATGTGGGTGTTACTTTGACATGAACCACCAAAATATTGTCGCAGACCAAGTGCACCCCTTCATGGTAGCAGTATAACCATGAAGAAGGGGTGTATGTATCTTTTGCAGTCTACGACGAGTCAGAGGTGTTTTGGTGGCATGAAGGGAGCCTACACAATATTAGGCAGGTGGTTTTAATGTTATGGCTGACCGGTGTATATTATCTCCCAAAATGATAAAACACAAATCAGAGATGGGAGGGGAGAGAAAGAGAAATAGGAATGTTTGAGAAATAGATATTTCTCTGCAATACAGCATGCCAGGATTAAAGAAGTGTCAGACACCTATCATGTTTTTGATAGAACGGGGCCTACAGAGGTGACAGAGGAAGATGTCTTGATATCTTTTGCTGGAATTCAATATCAAACCTTATGATTCTTACAAAGCAGAGGGCGCTTTAATGGAAAATACATCATCATCCAGCATATTAACATTTTCCACTGGCAATGTAGTTTATAGCTCATAATATGAAACTTTTGGTGCACTCCATGACTCTGCAGCACTTTTATAGAAGTTTGGAGGTATAGGGTAATATTAGAAGAAGCAGAAGGGAGCATCAAAATTAAAAGTACACGTTTAATTAATATTAAAACTAAGAGACATGGCCAGCCCAGAAAATAGATTCAAGATTTTTTGCATTCCCATGAGTGTTTCCCTCTTCTGCTCACAAGCATTTGCATCTTCTTACACAGTCTGTCGGCTGAATTCCCTGAGGAGACTTCTGTCTTTTTTTTTATTAGCAATAAAAGTGAAGGAATTTTATTCCAGCAATGAGGTATACACCATCTTACACATTGATTACCTCCCTGAAACAACACTGCAGCTAAAATATTTGAATACATTGCAAAGTAGGCAATGTACTACAAGGCAATATTAATGTCATGATTAATTTATCACAAATACAACATGGTTTTGGTTTTAGAGGAAATAATTAAATGCAGCTTAATTTACCAAAATAGACATTTATAGTTACTATTTTTGGTGTCATGATTTTAGCCTAAAGGTATTAATTCAGCATTAATTTGACCGGAATGCTGCTATCCATTCATGTAGAAAGAGACCTTGTTTCTATACAACCAATAAAAGCTTCAGTGTTACATCAGTGTTCTATTATAGGGAGAGCAGACAGTCACACTGAGCCTGATAGCATCCTGCTACACCACAGAATACCCACAGGCTCTGAACAAAAGCTCACATTAGTTTTTCTTGCTGAAGTCTCCTTCTTATCTAACTTACTTAACTTTATTTACTTTGTCTCTCTATCCTCCTTCCCTATGGTGTAATATCAACAATCTTGTAGCATGCCAGCTGCTGTTAACCAATCTTAAGACAGCAACATGTTTCTATTGCCGGCTTAGACAAAAAGGATATTATTGATCTTAACACCTTTTTTCTATAATAAAAAATATATCAATACTTTGAACAAACACGTTGACTTTTTTTTTGTTTGCTGTAAATGTATTGACTGGTTGCAGAGACTGAAATCCATCCTAAACAAGTGCACAGGACACACATGTTCCCACTTACAGAATCATAAGATCATCTACATTTAGAGTTCAGTATTATTGAAAAAGTGTGCAATATCTTTTTTCATCAGGATAGAAACAAAGGAAAGATTTCGTAGCTCATTTCAGAAACATGGGGCAGTGAGGTGAGACAGGGCTTCTTGTGTCTATGACTGTGTGATAAGGACTGAACAGACAGAGGCATTTATAAAGGTTAGGGATTTGAACAGAATCTCCTACTGAGCAGCTGGGGAATGAATCTTTACATTAGGGGAAGTGTGGTAGCTAGTGGAAGAAAATTGGCAATTCTTCAGTGAAGTGACATTATGGAGCATGCATTATAGGGATTTTATCAAATTCATGGAATATCACGGTTCAGTAAGATAAGACAGGCTGAAGAGTACATAAGTACATTTAATCTTGTTATGAATCCATAGAACATGCTCGGCCAGCATGTGCATTATTCAAGAACTTCAACTTATTATTATTATTGTCACTTACATGGCTTGCTGCAGAGGGTAATAATATTTCTTACCATGAATGCCCTCTTCAGGAGGGAATGCCCTTTTTTTTTAACTGTCAAGGCTTATCCAAGAGATGGATGCTGTATTCAGGTGTTATCTGAACACAGGATTCATTCATAAAGGAATGACAGCATCATATTACTGTATATTCATATCTCATAGTAAAGGATGGCCAATGAAGTCATATGTACAGTAGGTACTGTAGTAGGGCATCCAGTTCCTGATGTACATTGTTCAATGAATTCTCTCTCTCTCGCTCTCGCTCTCGCTCTCTCTCTCTCTCGCTCGTACTCTCTCTCTCTCTTTCTCTCTCTCGCTCTCTCACTCACTCACTCACTCACTCACTCACTCACTCTTTCACTCTCTCTCTCTCTCAATCTCACTCTCACTCACTCTCTCTCTCTCTCTCGTTTCCACATTCCTTACCAGTTCCTATCTGGTTGCCATGGAAACTCCACATATGTCTCCAACAGCTGTTTTGCAATATTCCACAAAATGACAGCCAATTTAGCTTTGCGCCCACTCTCCATTTCCCTACGAGCCTCCCGATAGACACACACACAAGAGCAAAACCAAAGCTTGAGATCATAGCATATAGCGCAGCGTATAATCAAACACCAACTGACATAAAGATTTAGTATAGAGAAAAAAATGGCATAGGGCTACTCTACTGTATTTATGTCAGTCATGCAGTGGACATAAATCTATCTTTCATATTTAACTATACAGCACAGATAAATATTGTCATCCTTTAAACCTACAGCACCACCTAATTACCTCTACATATAGCTCTTAATCAGATACTTTCCCCTCATTTACAAATGATCATGAGATAGTGCTTTTTTGGTTTACCACTGAATAAAATGAAACTGTAGGATATACCATTTTTAAGATTTGTTCTTGGGCTGTTTGCCTTTATTTTTGTAGAGGCCAACAGGACACGGGGGGAGAGAGGGGAATGACTTACAGCATAGGTCCCTTGCCAGAATCGAACCAGGGACGTTGCCTTTATGTAGCATGCGCGGTAACCACTCAGCTACCAAGGCGCTCCATGACACATTTTTTACTGCTTATATTCATCCTAAAATGGTATGTTAGTCCTAACTTTGAGACTCCTATGTAAGCTGTTGATGTAAGAGTAATTCACAACAAATTTTAATTATAAAAGATTAAAACATTGACCAGTCAGACAGACAGACAGACGTTAGCAATAGTCTAGAGGACTGCTAAGATCTACTCACAATCAGTCAGTTAGTGCTGGAAATGCCCCTCGTTGCATCAGGTTTTTGTAAAATACAACAATAATGAACCTTTTAAAAAATATATTTTGATGGATGACAAATTGATAAGGAATGTGTCAGTTCATCAATGAATCAGAACAACTAATAACATAACAATAAGACAATGGTTTGTCTGTAAACAAAATGTAGTTTGTAACATTGATGAACTTGGAATATGATGATTGTTGAATTATCTCTCTAACCAAAAATGCAATCTTCAGACTCCACTTTGTCCTGCCATTTAGGAGGATTTCAAGTAGTGACATAAGATGCTTTGTGAGAACGGCCTCAAATTTACATCATCAAGCTGTGAGAAAACTATATGAGAACTTACACTAATCTTAAAAGGAAATAGTTTGAAATGTAAATCTACATACAGTACAGTATACCGCACTGCCTCTGTACTCCACACAGTGGATACATGGACTTCCTACACAGATTGCAACAGTCTGTGTTTTTTTTTTGTTTTTTTACTGCCTCAGGCTCAATGTAGTACTTGACCTTTGACCTGTCTTTAGACACATTCAATAATGTAACATAAAACTCAGACAGGTCCCTTTGTCAAAATCTAACACTAACAGGCTCTAACAGATAGGAGGTTATGCAGACCAGAAATGTCTTAACTACTGAATGACTGTTCTTCGATCACAGTTGATTGTTCTTTAGCCGCAACCATGCTAATGTCTCGCCTGCTTATAGATTTCACATTTACTAATGAGCAGTCTTGTGATATAGGATAGGAAAGCTAGAGCATTACCTATTCCCTGGTAAATACTTAAGCATTAGATTAGCCTTAATTTGAGGTTTACAGTCCTGAGCCCTTACAGTATGTTAAGAAGATGGAAGATAATTGTGCTGATTGATTCCAACGTTGGCCAGTTTGTTTCTGCTCAACCATTTAAAGGCCATTAAGCTCTGAAAGCCATTAGGCAAATGGGAACATATCTGTGTACGGTACAGTCTGTATTTGCCCAGTTTGGTAGGTGTGCACATTTGGTTCCTGAATTATTTGGCAATTTAAACATTTAGGTAGTTTACAGAAAATGAAGTGTGATAATTGTGATAATTAGTCCATATATAAGCTATAACACTAGAAAAAATCTCTTCTTGTCTTTGCAATGGCTTTCAGAATTTGACTGTTGCAGAGAAAGTTAAAAAAAAAATTCTTTACCTCAATTTAAGCTTCTTACTTTTGAGAAGCTGTAACCTTTACACACATGGCATTTTGTTCTTGTGAAATAACTGACACGATTAATCGATTAATTGACTAAGAGATTGTAGCGTATGATCCATAGGAAAATAACCAGTCAGTATAATAGCTGCAGCTTAGTTAACGAGTCGTGATAAGAAAGGGTTAGGGTTAAAACAGTTATTGAGACTGTGTCAAAATGGTGTTGAAAACGTACTTCCTGTATGTGTGTCTGCGTGCCTGTGTGTGTGTGTGTGTGTGTGTGTGTGTGTGTGTGTGTGTGTGTGTGTGTGTGTGTGTGGGTTGGATGTATTTAAGCAAGTCTGTCAAGATAATATCCCTTTAAATGAAATGACCTCATGGGGGTCATCAGCAGGGTTCATTAGATGGAATTATCACCACAGTAATTACCATGGTTACTGTCTTCAGAGCCAGTGGCTTTGGTTAAAGACTTCAGTGTGTGTGTGTGTGTGTGTGTGTGTGTGTGTGTGTGTGTGTGTAGGGATTGCGTGACAGTTGTGACTGTTTTGCTGGTATAAGGCCTTCCAGGATCTAGTCAGTATCCATCTAGTGCTGTCAGTGTCGGTGGGATCACATATGTCCAAACCACAGCTCTCAGCCTCGTTCTCTTGTTTGTCCATCCCACTTTATTTATCTGTCACACACTCCAGCACAGACATATACGCTCATCGTATCCCGCTCTGTTCTCATTCATTTTTTTGTAGATGTTAAATAAAAAAATATATCAGTTCGCTGTGACCTTGTTTAGCCTACAACTGTCTGCTCATCTGTGCAAGACTGGCTGTGTGAACTTGTGTAATGAATGTAATGGCTGGTGTGTTTTCGTTAGCAGATCTGTGTCAGTGTGTGAGTGGGTGGTGCGGCTCACTGGAGCTTACAGTATGTGATGTGAACGTGTGTATTCATGTGTATTTCTGGTTTGCTGCTGGAACAAGGAACTAACACACACACACACACACACACACAGAGAGCCTTAACACTGATGCACACTGACATGTCGAGGACAGTCAGGACACTCTGCACATGTTGGTTTGGTCAGGGAGTGGTAAAGATCAGTGTCTGTGTGTGTGTGTGTGTGTCTGCATTACATGCCCTGAGTGCCTTGTCTGTCTTCACATACAGCAGGTGTTAACTTGTGGATGGAAGTAGTAACAGTCATATATTTTTGTGTTGCAGTGTTGCGTCTGTTGAAGGAGGGAGCAGACCTGAACACTCCCATTTCTTCTGGTGGATCCTTGCTACACCTGGTAATACGGACACATACACACACTCATACACAAGTTGTAAAGGGTATTGTTCTGACGTGTGTACATTTATTCAAGTTGGAGTTTAATCCAACTTGAATCATAAATGCTACATTCCTTGTCCTAACCTATCCTGAAATGTTAGCCTAATTTTAACCTGAAATAAATTGTTTTTTTTTTTAAGTATATTTTTTCGGGCTTTTTTTTGCCTTTAATGTACAGGACAGTGGAGATAGACAGGAAACAGGAGGCAGAGAGAGGGCGAATGACACGCAGGATAAGACCGCTCGGTTCGGGATTCGAACCGGGGTCACCTGCAACAAGGGCTATAGCCTCAACACATGGGGCGGGTGCTCTACCCGCTGAGCTATGCTCAACCCATAAATTGTTACTTTTATGGACAGTGTTTGTCCCCATATTATGATTAATGAGTGTGAGTACAGACCCTCACATGGTGGTGGAAAATGTACTCAAATATGTCCTTATCTTACAAGTAGAAAGGTACATTATTTTTTATTTTACTGAAAAATGCTCAGAAAAATTAAGTTAAGTAGGAAATAATGACGTGATCGAGTGCCAGGATGTTTGTAAGTCCAAATGAGTGATCAGTGCAGCACATTACACTACACACTACATGTCATAGAGACCACATGTTTTTTTCTTCATTTGAATGAGGTAATCAGACAAGCTAGTCCACCTGTCCTGTCCTGGGAGGTTGCTCATATTACAGTACACATCTTACACCTGCTGCACCTTTTTCACACACATTATTTATTAAACTATACTCTCTAGATCACAAATCTGCACTATTTTAGTAGTGCTTCCGGAAATATACATTTCTGCAAACTAATAATACAAAAATCTTCTGTTGGTGCGATCTACAGTGTGCTCGCCATGACAATGTGTTCGCGGCGGAACTTCTGATTGAGCGAGGCCTGAATGCCAACCTGCAGGATGAAGACCTGTGGACAGCTCTGCACGTAGCATGTGTGTGTGACCATGCAGATGTGGTGCTGCTTCTGTTGCTGGTGAGTCCAGTCCATTTTTATTCATACAGAACAATATCACAAATCATAATCACAAATTTACCTCAAGAGGCTTTTCTTCTATCCTTAAATCCTGGAGGACATACACGCCCTTGAGAAACACACATGCAAACATAAACACAGCGTATGTGGACATAAGAGCTTTTACATGCTACAAATACACACAAGCAAACATTTTGGACATAGTTTTCTTGTTGATCCATCCAATTCCAAGCGTGTCCGCTACAAATTAGATTAGTGTTTTGGAAAGGCTCGGCATTCGAGCTTCATGTTTCGAATTAGCGGCTGTATTCACATTAGTCATCCAGAATTTTCTCTCCAAGTGGAGCATCTTTCATTGATGAGGGGGTTTGGATTACCAAAGGCCTGAAACACGACTTTCCATTCTTTCACAAACCCAACTGTATCACTGAAAATTAGGATATTTAGAAATTGGGCATTAGCATGATATCAAAGCATGAGCCCGTTCTGCGGAGGATGTTTCCAGCTCATCTCGAGTCTGTCTTGACAAGAGCTGTGGTTGTGCTGATTAGGTCCATAATGAGAGCTGGGCCAGCTGCAGGGGAGGGCATTCACATCAGGCCCAGTCACTCAGTGGGCTGGGTGTGTTCTGCTGGTGTTGATTAGAGCCGGGGAGGCTTGTCAGTAATTCGGAGCTCTGCAGAAACTTGTACAGCTTGGTTCTGCTGATTGGGTCCTGAGTGATTGCTGGTTTCCTATCTGTGGGGCAGGAAAGAGATGTTCCTGAGAGGAATGGATATGTTTGAAGAGTTGCCATCCAAAGGGTGTGCAGGGTGGATCTGTCAGCCTCTACTGACTGTATGACTGTTTGCTTCATGTGAGTATTTTGTATTTGCATGCTTTTAATTTCCCTGGAAGCAAAGATTAATACAGACTGCCTAGCTTGTAGAGTAGAGTGTGATATAGATACGCCAAATACAATTTATGCAGTGAGCTATGCTTTCATTATAGGCAACACCATGAGAGAGAGAGAGAGATTTAAGACTGCTCCCTGGGAGGCAGCAACTAAATGTCTCCCATTCACCACCAAGAAAGAACTAGTTTCTAGTAAATTGGGTCATATTTACACAGAACTCAGTCCTGTTAAAAGCGAGCAGGGGGTAAAGAGGAAAAGACTAGGGCAATTTCAAAGAAATTGAAAATATCTGATTCAACATTTTTCCAGTTTACTGTAGCAACACCAAAACATTTTTGGGGGGCTTTCACAGCTTGAATTTCCTTTGATACAAAGTGTTTATTTATTTGACTGCATCTTCTGCTTGTGCGAGTGTGCACTGTGATTGTGACAGTATTTGGATGTGGAAAGACTAGCCCAGTAAGATAGGGGACTTTAGAAGTATTCATTTTTCAAAGTGCTGTACATTGCTATGGAGTGAATTTTTTCTTCAGGGTAAGATAAACACTTGAGTTTCTTTTCCTGTTACAATCGGTATGGCGGACGGTTTCTGAAAGGGGAGCTCAAAGCTCTTCCTGTGCAGAAATAGCTTCAGCTGAGCCATATTTTCGGTAGAGATGGAATATCCTTTTTTCTTCTATTCATTCAGTTTTACACCCATCTCCTCCAGCACAAATGCTGCCAATGCCCAGTCATCCTGCTCTGTTCTCAAGCTTCTGCCTTATCAGAGCTGTAAGTAGACGATCTTCCCTCAGAATATGACGGGCTTACATTTTAATGAGAAGTGGAACAGTGGTCTCGCCAGAGGAGCTTGACTGGCAGCCTTATCTTTGATTGGCACAAAAAGGAGTATTGCTGCTAATCTATTGTGTCCTGCTCCTTCGTCTATTTCTCTGTTCCCCTCCCCGTGTTCTCTGTTTCTCTGTCCTTGATTTCATGTCTCTACTTCCTACACTGAGGAGCAGAGTGGCTTTTGCTGACAGAAATGTTACCGAGCTTGTCATAAGGGGAAAGTAGGGAGGGTTTGATGAGACGTCTGGGTGCATTGTTGCTGTGTCCGGATTGGAAATAATGTTAATTCTCTTATCTTGTGACTCTAAACAGCAGGAGAGAGGGGAGAGGAGTAAGCCATTTCTAAACACCCTCATTCACAACCTATTTCCAAACCCATTCCCATACCTACTCCTTGCTCTGGTTAGTGTTTGTCATTGAGACCCTGGTAGAATTAATTGGCTGTTCAGAGACATTGTCAGCACATGAGAACATGACAGGGTGTCTTAATAGTCTTTATAACTGATTCCTCAAAACAATTACTCTTGTAATATATAATATTAAGCAATATATTGGGTGGTAAAGGGTCTGATTATCAAACAAAACCAGAGTAAATTTTCTGCATTTTCATACTGATTTCAACATAGCCTGTTACTTAAAGGTGCAGTGTGTAGAATTTATTGGTATCTAGCAGCTGTGTTGCAATCTGCAACGTCACTACTAGACTCCACCAAGTCCAACACACTGCGCCTTTAATCGCTTTGGTTCATGTGCGAGGTTGCCTCAACAGAGGTTCTTAATCTCCATGTGTTACATTTTTAGTGGACTTCTATTCCAAGCACACAAGGCACAAATCAAATTAATTGTTAAAAAAAAGTGGCAAGTGATTAGAGTTAATTGCAGACTTGCCCTACTTCAACATCAGTGTCTTCCAGAGCAAAAGTTTCTATCCTTTGATAAATGTATATACTCTGTTTGCTCAAGAACATGTAAATACTAATCTTAAATGTTTTAATGTACCACCACCATGCACTTCATGTAGCTTCATGTGATCATGTGATCCACAGGAGAGTGGTTCTGTTCCAAAGTGTTATTTCTCATCTTAGAGCTCCAAACCCATGGGGCCAGAGTTGTAGAACTGACCCACTTTCTGTGCTTGTGTATGATGAATTTAAAACTTCTGAAATGTGAGTGCTTTGAAGTCAAACGATTAACAGCGAGCCCCTGGCTGTGCTGAACTTTACTTGACTCTACTTTTTGGTCTTTCTACTGATAAGGTAGCCCTCCCTTCTCCAAACATGCCAGTGGTTCATCAAGCAACTTGTGCACTCTTCTACGGTGTACAGTATGATCAGATTTCGTTTGAACCTGCAAACGAACAATTTAGGAGAAGTTGAAAGTTTTTGGACTAACATTATAGCTATATCAATTTTGCTATAAAAATCGTTTTTATTATGGTGAAGAATTGTCCATGTTTATAAAGAATATGCCAATTTCTTTTGAACAGTTATTAAAGTTTGTTTGGCAACAGCAGAAAAGATGTGCAATCAAGAGAGAATAATAATGCTGTGCGGGATAAAATACTTTGAATATAAAGTTTGAAGATTCATTGAGATTAGATAACTTTATTTTTTCTTTGGAGAAACATTAACAAAGGTGAAAATTAAAGTAACGTGTTAATTTGTTATTGCAAAGACACAATAGAGAAAGCTTTAGGATTATTTGAACTTTTGTGCATGTAATTTCGTATGTAGACTGATATTCGAGAGTTTAAAAAATTATAATATACTAGTGCAGTGCCCGTGCAAAATCTGTTTTTGCGTGTGCAGACATCCCAACCTGCAAAAAGTCATTTCAGGGAGCTTCGTACCGGGGGGGGGTGACGGTCCGGTGGGTGCAATTGGTCTAATAAGCAGTAACACAGCGCTATCAGGACGTTTTGCTCTCACACGCGCTGCACTGATAGTCACACATGCGAATAACAGACAGACAGATGTTCCTATAATTTATAGATAGATAAATAATATAAATACTAATGATTCCCCAGCTGATATTCATATTCTTTACAGGTTGGGACATTTTACAGTTGGAAAATAAACTTGTGACTATTGGACTTACGTACTCATGATGGTGGACAGTTTACAGAATGGTAACCCTGTTTCAAAACATATCTTCTGCATATCTGTACATCAGTTTCCTTGGCTAACATGTATTCCAATACAATATATCTGCAATCAGCTAATATCAGTCAATATATTGACCTGACTGATTTCCCAGCCTGGTCTCTAATGAGAAGTCTTTGCACCGGTTAGATTTCCACTGTGCTTTGCTATGATCGTGTGCAGCTCCGCACTGACTGCCATCAGCACACATCTACTAGTTGGTATTGATTTTGTGGCAGTCACTGCAAGCAATAACTGCCATTATCTAAATGAGCTGCATCCCAAGAGACGTCATGTTTAAATAAAAAATTAAATGAACCGTGGATAGCGTGTGGTATAAACAGATTTCCATCTCTGGGAGGTCCGTGGTGGATTCATCATATTGTGGCAGGGAGCGTGTCAGGGTCAGAGGTCAACTTGTTAACCCCTCTGCAGTCTGCGTGGCTGCTAGCCGCCGCCAGCACGTTTATATCTGTCAGTACTTATCATATGAGCTCAGACACATGATTAATGTCTCTGGTTAAATGGCCCACACATCATGCTTTCTTTGCCATGATCTGTCTCTCGGTATTAGAGCACTGTTTGCCATGATAGCACTATGGTATTTTCACATAGGTTTTGTACATTTTCTTTACGTATTGTTATGTTGTTCTTGCTCTTAAAACAGGGCTATGTCACTTATGTAGAATATGAAATTTGAATTCACATTTTAACGGAACAATTCCAATAGCATCTCAAGGTTTATCCAGGGTTTTTGTCCAGCTGTGAGTGAAGGTGGGCAGTGGTGAGAGTGGCCTCTTGGCAGACAGAGTAAGATATATCTCTCTGTGTGTCAGCTGATAACTTCATTCAGCTAGACTCCTATTGACTTTTACTGGACCTTGAAGTGTATTGTCTGGGTTAGTACACCCACTATGCAGTACACACATTCATGTACACACAAAAGAACACACACACACACACACACACATACACACACACACACACACGTTAAAAGAAACATCCTGAGAGTGGCTGTCAGGTTTATGAGGAAGTTGATTACTGTTTGGGGGACAACACACAAATCTAAAAATTATAGATGGAGCAGTGTAAATGTGACACCAGAGGGGCAGGGAGATTGGGGATGGATGATGTGTGTGTGTGTGTGTGTGTGTGTGTGTGTGTGTGTGTGTGTGTGTGTGTGTGTGTGTGTGTGTGTGTGTGTGTGTGTGTGTGTGTGTGTGTGTGTGTGTGTGTGTGTGTGTGTGTGTGAAACTTTATTGATCCCCTATGGGAAATTTAGGGTCCAAGCAGCTTAATACACGTAGAGACATCACACATAACATACACATACAACATAAACAGGAATGTAAAAAGTAAAATCTGTATGAATACAAGTTAAATAAGGATAAAGATACTAAGAACGGTATACTAAATAAAAACAAAGGTCCACATAAATGTGTGTGTGTGTATGTGTGCTATATTTGTGGTGGTGGGAGCATAATATTATGCTCTCTGTCTGACTCATCATGTTATCTCATGCTCTTCTTGATGTGCTTCACATGGCGATAAGGTTTCTTGTTCTCTCATGAATAGTCATGAAGCAGCAGCTTTTGGTTAATGTTAATTAATTCCCATTGTTAACCCCAAACAAACCCTCATAAGTGAGCGGAAAAAGCTCCCACTAGACGGCACAGATTGGTGCACAATGAAACCACTTAAAAGGCTCACCTGAACAGTTTCTTCTAATGGCGATTTACAGCAATGTACTCCCTTTATAAAGTGTAATTGTTTGGCCTTTGTTGGGTGAAAAACATCTGAAAATCTGCTAAACATTTTTTGAACTGAAAAACTGTGGAAAAAAAGTCTTATTTATGAATCAATAAGGAATTTCAAGGTTGCTTTTAGGTTTTTTTTAGCCTTGGTGTCCTAGTGGTGCTGATTGGTTTTCAGAGCAATGAGGTTTACAGTTCCAGTGTTGCTCTTTCATTTGTATCCTTCCTTGCATTTTCAGCCTCCTTTCTCCCATTCTTTGCTTTCCCCAAACACTCCCCTCTCTGTCTGCTTAAGTACCAGCCGGCCATAAATCTCTTAGCTGTAAATATTCAATAAGGATCCTCACTTAGAGTCCTCTGTCCCTCTTATCAGACCTGGTCCAGCTACAATCGTTACACTGCCTTGTCTTTTATGGTTTAGTCAAACAACAGTAAACGATTCAAGGCTGGATTCTGACAACTCCCACTTGAAAGGATGTATGTCACTTTTAGTACCTTACCTCCCAAGAGGGTATGATAAAAATGAAAAGGACCAAAGCAAAGTCCACAGAAGTACATTTTGCATGGCTTGTACACTTTTCTGCTCTATTGGGAAAGCATCCCAGCATGTTTACGAATAATGAGTGCAGTAGAGTTCCTCCGAAGAGAAGTAATCAATCATAACCATATTGTGACCAACGACTGCACCGTCATTGGAGTAACAGTCATTAACGGAGCCCAAGGGAAGGTCTCCCACATTATCTCTTGCTGTAACAGAACACTACCCTGGCAGGGTCCTATTTGAGCAAACACACATTAATCTTGTCACACACACACTCAACCCAATGAACTCAGGTAACGGTAACCAACGCCTTTACTCTCTACTGCCCCTCCCCCCAGGCAGTTACATAATGAGTTTTTTAATTCACTCTATTGTCTGTTAATGTCTCCATGGTTCTGCTCAGGTATACGCCTTTGGGAAACCAAGATAATTGGACCCACTTTATCATTGATTCAAGTCTGATGAATGACCCTAGCTAAAACTCTGTTTGTGTGTGTCTTCTCTGCTCTCTTCTGCCTTGGGTCTGGAAGGCTGGAGTTAACATCCTTCTGCAGGACGTCAACGGGAACATTCCTTTGGACTACACCGCGGAGGGAACGGAGTCCTGCTACATCCTCCGAAAACACCTGGAGGAAAATGGTAAAGCTCAGTACACCTTTTAAGTCTTTTATTGTGCAGTGAGAGAAAGCTATCTTTTCCCTTTCACATTTTATTCCTCATGAGCTCTAATGAGTCACTGAAATGTAGTGGCTCATTTCCATGTGTTCACTGCCCTTTGAGAAGGAGAAAAAACCTAAATGAGAAAAAGAATGTTTTTCATTGCCTCTATTTAGGAGGAATTTGGATAATGTGGTTTGGAAAAGACAGTGAATGTTTGAATAAACCCACAGTAAGACAAGAGTGTGTGTGTGTGTGTGTGTGTGTGTGTGTGTGTGTGTGTGTGTGTGTGTGTGTGTGTGTGTGTGTGTGTGTGAAGGTCAACTACACCCACAGGCCTAATGATGGTGGGTTGTGATTTAGGCGCTTCTCTCCAACTGAGAAAGGAGAAGGTCAACACATGAGCTGGGAATAAAAGAGGCACGAGAGAGAGAGGCTCAGACAGAGAATGACAGAGGGAGAGGTGGAGAAAAGCACTAGAGTAATACAGAAAGTAAGAGGAGCTGAAATCATGCTGACAATGCTAGTCATGAAACAGATAGAGACAGTGACGAAGAGTCCTCCCTCATCAATCTGTCACTGACCACGCTTGACCACGCTTGACCCCACAAAGGATCACATGACAAATACAAGCTTATGACTTTAGACAGCTTACTCTACAAAGTTTAGAGGCAGCCACTGAATGTATTGAGACTCTTCTTCTGCTTCGGTCCACCAGCCCCCGTGGTGATCTCTTTCCTCCTGCCTACCTCAAGCTCCCTTGATACCGCCCCCCCCCCCCCCCCATCCTGCTGGGCTGTGCCACCATGAAACACACTCTTACCCACACAGGCTCACTCGGCCTCTGTTGCTATAGCAACTTGGCTGCATGCTCTCTATCCCCATCAAGTTTGTGTGGTTGTGGGAAAAAGACAGTCTGTCCATGTGTCTCTATATCAGGAAGAAAGGGGGAGAAGAAAATTTCAGTTTGTTCCCTAGTTGTGGTGTTAAGCCACCAAATTGTTGTGTTTCTATATAATCCCAAATTCCTACTATTTGAGAATAAGAATTCTCTTCCCGAACAGTAATGTTGAGTATGTCTCAAATACTGGCAAACCCTGAGGCTCTCATTTATTTGCCAAGACAAACTTATTGATGAGCTGATCCATGTTTGGAGAAGTCCTATTAGTTAGTGCCCTGGAGCTTATCCAGGTGAAATATATAGATTGATTGATAATCAATCCCCCTGCCATCACAGCAACCAAAATCAGGTTTCGCTGTCTCTGTGTGTGTGTGTGTGTGTGTGTGTGTGTGTGTGTGTGTGTGTGTGTGTGTGTGTGTGTGTGTGTGTGTGTGTGTGTGTGTGTGTGTGTGTGTGTGTGTGTGTGTGTGTGTGTGTGTGTGTGATTATGAAGCATTGATCTTCATAGGACAGATGCCCTCGTAGACCTCTGACTATCTGTCTCAGCCCAGGGGATGAGCTACATGGACCTTGAATCATTCGAGTTAGGGACATAAACTTTACACCAGTATTGGAGACGTTATTAAGATCCCTTTTGGCCTTAATCTGCTAGGCTTTGGTTTTAGAGGGGGTTTCGTGTATGACTCCACTTTATAGGTTAAATACTGCACAAACCAAATCCTGGTAGGAAATACAGTTCTGCAAAGGAGGCAATTTTTAAATGCAAATGCAAATATGTCAGATCCTTTTACTTGATTGTAACACCCCCCCCTTCCTCTTCCTCCCCAGTATACATATTGCCAAAGTCAGTAAAGTAAGCATTTTGTCATATTTCATTAACTAATGAATCTGAGGTGCCAGGTTTATGTGACACTCAAGACATACTGCAGCATGAATGTGTCAGTCATGCTGGTGTTTGTTTTTGTAGGTGTAGATGTGTCATCCATGCACGCTATGAAGACTCAGAGACCCAGCACCATGCTGTCTGATGTGAGGCAGATAATAGCCACAGGGGGAAGCCTCAACCAGCCCAATGATGACAAGGTCACTCTGGTATGTCAGGGTCATGTTAGCTAGTGTTTGTGTATACCTTTATTTGCATCTGTCCTTTTATTAATAATTGGTTTGTTGTTTCCTGAAATCCTTTTAAAAGATACTTTAGCTTTCTTCTTTTTGCAATCATAACTTTAACTCACTCTTTCTGTCTCTGAAGCTCCATATAGCATGTGCCAGTGGATATAGGGACGTGGTGTCTGTGTTGCTGGATAGTGGGGCAGACCCTCATCCTGCAGACAACAACTTCTGGACCCCTCTCCACCTTGCTGCTAAATATGGACAGGTAACCCACTGCTGCATGAAACATCAAAATGTTGACTTTCATTAAGTAGTCTTCTAATTTCAACTCATCTAGTGGCATTGATTAAATGTGATTGCAACTGCTAATGAAATGAACAAAATAATGAGGAAATTATTGATGGATGGATTTTTCTTCTGAGAAACTTGCCTCCAGTTACCCTGCACACACTCTGATAAACTTCTCTTTTTGGGCCTATTGATCAGAAACCATCAAACTGCACTGCATATGTATTTGTTACAGCATTTTAGATGAGATGTTTGTTTCCTCTCATAGAGGAAAGATGATTGATTTACAGATAGGGCGGATGTGAGTTGTTGGAGCAATATGATCTGGTGGTTTGGGAGAGATCCAGCTGTGAAGTGAATGGAAGTGATCATGTTAAAATCTTGCTGACCCAACTAGATGTTTAATTACATTTCTGGGCTGTGTGCTTGGCTGTTGACAAAGAGATTTCATTCATTTGGTATTTAGAGTTGCTCTCTATGTCTTGGGTTCATCTAGCCTGAGGATGTGTTTTCCCTCCACTAGAGTGTTACTTCACAACCTTTCTCTGTTTTCACTTCTACACATCAGCTGCTTTTTCTTTCTTTCCTCCTACACGTTGTCTTTATTTAGTTGTTAGTTGATCATCTAATAAGATTAATGGATCTAAATGTGCACATCTTCCACAGAGCAATATTGTGAATGGAATAATAACCTCCAGACTTTCTGCATATGCAGTTACTCTGTGTATGTATGAGTGTGTAATATGTAAGTGGATCTGACTTAAGAGTGGCAGTCTAGAGGATTGGACAATCGATTAGGTTTCCTTTGCAGTGCTAAATCACCTCAGCCTTCGGCTCTTTACTGGTGCTAGTGCTTTGCTTCTTGCATACCAACTACTCACTTAGCCTCCTTTACACTCACTTCCTGTCACCATTCCCTTATAGCTGGCCGGATAGTGGCACAACAGTGACACAGGACATTATGGGTTCAGGATGTGTCTATATATCTAGTCCAGTAAATGACTGGTCCCACAAATAAGACGTTTTGCTGATATGAGGCGGAAGCAAACCGTTGCCTGGAAACGCTGGCTGGCAACTGTAGCACTAGCTGGTACATGAAACCCATAGACTGACCCTTTAAGAAGATGTATGACCCTATTACTGCAGCTAATTAAGCTTCTCTCACTTGTCTTGTGATAGGGTGGACCCTGGTTCTTGGCATCCCAGGATAGGTCAGGATTTTCAAGTTATGTTGTCTTTAGGGAAGAATTTTTAAATAGTTATCTGTTGGGTTTTTTTTTTAAATGACAGAGTGTTAAAATGCAACCCTGCTGGGATTGGATTATCTTCTGAAGCACTGTTATGTTAACCTCAAGGTTAATTTTCAAGTCATATGACAAATATAAAATGCATTTGGGTCCTCACTATTCTTTGGAAAGCAAAATTGTTCTTTCTATTTGTCTGAATCTACGTCAGTTATGAGGAAGTTATTGTGTCCATGCTGGTCTCTACATACTGATGACCTTTTTTTCGGTTGTCTTCTAAACTTTTACCCACTCAAGGGTTTAGATATTGCAGCGCTAGTGACGTGTGGTCAGTATTTATAGGGTGTGAGTGCAGCTGACAGTGTTTTTGGGCAGCAGAGATGCTCTGAACACCTGCTTGTATGGGTCAGAGCCAGTCTGCTGAATGTGCTGATTCATTCTTCTGTATTGCAGATGATCACTGTGCTAGTACAAATAAGCTCTGCTACTTCTATAATTATTCTGATGGGTTTTTTATTTTTATTTTTTATTTTTTCATTTATTGAAACTGGTTAATTACCAACACACTTTTCCAACACACTTTTAGCTCAGTTTTAGTCTCAATTAACTCTGAGCAAAATGTCCTGCTCTTTAGTCACTAAAAAAATGTTCTGTTCACCACCTAATCGCTAACTTTGTCTGTCTGCTGTGTAGTTCAGGTCACGTAGTGTTAGTGGATTTATCTGTGCTGTCTGCTTTAAAAACGGCTGCTTGCTGAAATCAAGTTTGATGAGAGTGGCGAAAGTGAACCTAACAGTAAAGTTACCAAACAAAACAATGAGCTGAAAGATGCTAAAATGGTCCATAGAGCTGAGGGGAACTGCAGAAATGGGCATTCAATTTCTGTGTGTTTAACATATTAAAATATTGATTTGCGCAGATTAAGAGTTGTTTGTAATTCTAGCTTGTGGTCAGTTTAAGGATATTTGTGGAATTAAATTAACTGCTAATTTTGCATAAACATAATTACAGTGGAGAACTTAACTAAAATGCGAAAATAAAAATAAATAAAATAAATAAATGCTGATTTTGTATATCAGTTGGAAAGTCCAGAGGTGGTACACGATTAACAGTCAAATGGCCAGTGTGGTAATGTTGCTCCCAAGATGAGATTTTTAAGTTCCAAATACAGATAGATTTACCTGGTGGTGATAGGCTTAATCAGCTTTATTTGAACTAATTTTTGCAAAGGCTTGAATGTAACGGACATTCATTTATATGTAAAAGTTCTGTACTTCTGAAATATATTTTCCAAGAACTGAAACTATGTCCTCATGTTTATTGAGCTGCACTCAAGACCGTGTTGGCTTGATGCCATCTTCCTTTCATCACCGAGATTTAATGTACGTTGTCCATTATCAATAAATCGAGTCATCCTTCAGACAATCAATACATCACGTACACTAATCACAAATCAATATTCATAGATCACAGTGCATTAGTCACAGCTGTAAGGGGAAAAGACTGTAGAAGATGATGGTGCAATGACCTTGTACTGTAGATGCATCATAGACACAGGTGTGAACAGCGTTGTGTCTCAGCTGTCCATTTGTGATCATATCACCCAAACACATTTTAATACAGCCTCACTGAAAGAGAAAGGAGATACTGGATGCCTTCTGTTACATAGAACAGTGCAGGGCAGAGATGAAAGCCATCACATGTCACAGTGTGTAGAAATGAGCACAGACGACTATGGGGTTCTTCCACTGTGACATGTGATGGAAGATATGCGCGTTATTAAAGGATCTTCTCTGTCAGGGGCAGCACTAGTATAGACCTATCATAAGTCACAGACACTGCATGTACCATTTGCTTAGAGTCTAGGTCTATGTCACAGTATATCCTGTCTATATCTGCACTGTAGCAATAAATGCTGAAATAACCACAATGTTTTCTATGGTATTCAACACAAGAAATAAAGTAAACACATTTGTAAATCTGCTGTAATCAGCTTTTTTGTTTTTGCATTAATTCTTTGAGACATAGTGCCCTAGAAATGTTTGACATTTTCTTGGCTCTAATGCAACTGGATGTGGTTGTTTATGCCATCTCTTACAGACAAGCATCGTTAGCCAACTCCTGAAGCACGGAGCAAACCCGACTCTGTTGAACTGCAACCAAGACAAGCCCTCAGGTAACACATTTAGGCATTCACACAAATATACATGTGGGTGTGTGTATACGCAAATATTGCAGCTTGAATGGGCAGATGTGTTTTAGCAAGTAAGATGTAATGGAGCAATGAAGCAGAGAAATGGATTTTGACTTATTCAGCTGAGTTTGTTCAAATACATTAATAATCACTGTGATAATATTAAACACAGACTCACTGACTCACTCACTCCTTCACTTACCCACGGTGTACATACTCAATACAAAGTGAATGAGGCTCCCTCATAATCAGTCTCTGGTGAGCCTCTCTGTGCAGATCTGAGTGTATCTGCAAGAGAGAAATAATTTATTAATGAAAGAGTAGTAGTATTATTAACACCTTACTCATGCAGCTCCACACATATGTGCAGTGATTAAATTTTGGTGTTAGCAGCTATCATGGGAGGCTGATGTGATTAATTTTTGCTAATGGGCATAAAGCAAGCACATCATTATCTAGAAGCTTGTATTGTTTTTTTTATATAATGGAAGTGTACAAGATTAACAGAAGGAGGTCTAAATTAAGAAAATGTGCACCAATTCATTCAATGTGGGTAGAATTTGTAGGTATGTGGGTGTTTGTTTGAATGGTAGGCACTATAGTTAAGAAAAGACTTAGATAAATAGTTGTTGCAATCTACCATCTGAAAAACAATGCCCACTCTTACAATGGTATTGAATTTATGGATCCCTTTTGAATCCCACCCATCTAATTTTAATTTCTGTTATATGTGTCATATACTGTATAGTCTCTAACCAATGGTTGAGCTGGTTTGAAGGTATGCCAAAACAGTTGGAGACGGTAATGCTCCAAGTAAAACAGCAATGTGCCAGTAAAAGACAGGGAAGAAGAAGACTGGCAGCTGATGTAAACATGAATGTTAATATTTCAGGTTTTTTGTTTCAAAAAATTGTTTTTGCTGTTTAATAAGGAGTGAAATGCATTCAACACAGTTATAAGGCCTCATGATGTACACAATGCATTTTGAAGAGAAACCCTGACTTTAAACATAACCGTGTTCATTAATCAGAAAACTCCACAGGGGATCTTTGAGTCTCTAACATCTCATTGATGTCTAATTCAGAAAACAATCTATCCTTAACTATTGAATGAAGTGATCACTCTGGCTCTGTGGGTATTATAATGTTCATATACAAATGTATATTAATGTTGGAGTGAAAGCCATGATTGGCTGATGGCACTAATCGATCTGCACCGATCAGCAGGTTTAGAGATAACTGCCTGTCAAACCTGAACAGAATCATTATAAAACTACTTTGAACCAGGCTGCTGATGAATGTAGTGTAGTCATTGTCCATGTAAGCCGTGTCTTGTGTGTAATGATGAAACGTGTCATAGAGAGGGTCTTTACCTTCTAACCTCTCCATTGTGAAATACAATACAACAGTGTAGCTGCCCTGTAACCATTTACTCCCATGCATTCAACACACCACTGGCTGCCTCACTCTGATCCTAATCAATACCCCCTTCCAGCATATGTAGGCTTATAAAAGATGTGAGACAACCCCTTAGAGACTGAGACAATCCCCCTCTTTTTCATTTGGAGCCCTCCCACACACCCCCCCCCCCCACCCCCACCCCTTCAGCAGCCACATGACGAAAGAAAAGACAGAGCAAGTGATTGGAGTCTAGGGGGTTGTCAGTCACACAGAAATAAAAAGACAGGATGAAGCCATTCCCTTCCCCTGTGCCCTGTTAGACCTCATTACAGACAAGGGGGGATCTTAACTCCTCCTTCCTCTTAAGCACAGTTGGATTGATCCACAGTGGGGTTCACATTCTGCACCATCTGTAGAGATTGTAAAGGAAGGTTGAGGAGAGAGATGCATCTGGTTGCTTCAGAGTATCTTTAGTCAATAATATTACCCCATTTTAGATGTCTTTTCACCAGTGTCTTTACACTATAGGGACAGTAGAGAATGCATGTAAAGAAATACTTCCATAGTCCTCAACCCCCAAAACAAAATACAGAATTCTCTGTGAATGTTGTTTTCACATCGCTCACAATGTTGAACTGATTTATTTCTCGTGCATATGGTGTTACCAGATATTGCTGCATCAGAGCCCATAGCTGATATGCTGCTGAACGGAGAGGAGAGCTGGCTAAAGAGACTGAAAGACCCCTCTACTCCTCTCCCCTCCACTGACCAACGCTATGAGGGCGGATCACATGACCTCAACACCCCTGTCAAGAACTTGTAGGTTAACAGTTAAATAAGCACAACTTTTGTTTTAGGGTCACTTCAGATATTTTAAAACATGTTTTTCTTTTCTGTCCCTTCATCCTCAAATTTGCCCAAAATTTGCTTCCTGCCCCTCCATCTGCTGCTTTATGCAGGAACCCCCTGGGTCTCTCTATTTCTAAGCGGGACAGTCTGCTGGAGAAGTGTGCCATGTTCAGAGAGGCAGGTGCAGCACTGAGCCGACAGCCCTCCCAGGACAATGGCCTAGATGGCCCCTTCAGCTCTGGAGCAAGCAAATTGGAACAGGTACTTTGTCACTGACACTAAGAAAAAAGATACTCCCACATATCCCAAGTATGACAGGCTACACAGAAAAACAAGAGGTTTCACATATTCCAGTTTTTACTTTCATGTTGGGAAAACCTTGTTTTCAGCTGTTATGAAAGGCAACCATTTATTGATAATCAAATAATTACTTGTTAAGTGCAAAATGTGGATCTATGCAGTTGAGACCCAGACACAAAAAATAATTTAACAGGTTAAATCCTTTTTGGTTTAACTCTCACTCTGCTTTCTCTTCAGGTGAAGCTGATGCCTCCGGCACCCAATGACGACTTGGCGTCCCTCAGTGAGCTGACTGACAGCAGCCTGCTCTACGAGATGCAGAAGCGCTTTGGCAACGACCAAATCTATGTACGATCCTGCTGTCCTTCTGCCACTTCACAAATCTCTCGTAACATTAAACTTGCATCAGAACACATAGACATGCAAACACACAGTCTCTCTCAGGCATAACCAGACCAGTCATTTATTCATAGTGAAGTGTTGTTTATGGTCTGGGAACTTCATGGTGTGATTTTGGGATCACATCACATTTTCACCCCTGAGCACTGCAGTGTTTTCCCCTCCAGTATATGTACACATGTAGTATACCTTGTTTCTCAAGAGTAAACATCACACACAGTGCATCACATATACTATATTGTCTCCTCCTCTAAAGCTCTAAAAACTATTGTATAAAAATAATACTATGTGTGACCTCTGGCTCACTACTATGTTTATAGCCAATGACTGGTTGCAAGTAGTCATTTTACTGAACATAGTTATGTCTCTGAACAAGTAAGGTTGTGTTTATGGGCTGAATCCCTTCACTTCTCTGTTCTGGCCTGTTAACCCCCCCCCCCCCACACACACACACACACACAAACACACACACACTCACACTCACCTACACCATAGACAGTTGTAAAATCAATACCATTTAGATCGATTGGAAAGATAAATCCATACCTATATTCAGAAATAAAATGCCCTCATCTTCAGCTATCTGTCCATTTTACATTCCTGTCATTTTCTACTTTCTGCTAAAACTGTAGTCTGGCTCATACGTCTCCACAGGGACTAAGCTCTATAAAGACTGAAACCAGATCAATGTGGAGCTATCTGGTACACTTTTTGCTCTGTGAAGAGGCGGTAATAGTCTGTTATTATGAAAAACCCCATATGGAAAGTAAGGTTAGCCACAGCGGGGGACACAGATAAGGGGACGACAATAAAGGGAAGTAGAGTGGTGGATGAAGAAAAGAGAAACGATTAGAATTCAGAATAATGAGGGTTGGATAACGAGGTGCAGTTAATTTGGCAGAAGGAGTGGTAAAGAGAGGACAGCTAGTGGACAAAGTGTATCTATCATGGGGACATGGTTTGATGTGACTCTGTAATTTCACTGACATGGAGGTGCACACTCATACATTATGTTCAATTCTGGGTTTAGCTTAAATTCCTTTTTTTTTTTTTGCGATCAAATATTTTATTGAAACAGAATTCACAACCATAAAAAGGCACATTTAAATTCTAACAACAGAAATGAGTATTAAAATTAAATCCAATAACCAGATAAAATAAAATTAATAATCATAATGCCAATTATTACAGATAGTAGTTGCCATGAGCTACATATAAATAAACGTAAAAAAAACCCCAAAAAACAAAACAAAATACAATGAATAATATAACACCAAAGAGAGTGCCACCCCCCACCCACCCCAACACACACTCACACTAGGAATGACACTACACAAGGGGCTATTTATCAACTTCATGCAGTGGAGTCTACGTGGGGTTAGATATGTTCTATGTATATAATTAAAGTGAATCTGTTGATGGTCAGGATTGCGGGAGGCCTCCTTAATACTCAACCACACATCCTTCCAGTCAAAATCAGGGTCCAGACTGGGGCAGTCATGCCTCCATAGTCCATAGTCAAGTGCTAGATTATCATAAGAGGCCTTCAGAAAAAAATTATACAATATGGAGTTTAGCTTAAATTCCTAAACAAAACCAATTAATTAAATAAGGGCTTAAAGGTAGTTTGAAGTATAGTATCCATTCTTTCTAAAAGTTTTTGCCACTGAAATAAGCAAAAACAGATTTTATTATTCTCATTCTTGTTTACATAATTAATCTGCTTGACCTTATATCCACAATAAAGGGCATTTCAAGAAAGAAAGCAGAGATGTGATAAAGAACAGAAATAGGGGGAGGACAAAGGCAGTGAAGGCTCCATATGTTCCCAGCAGGGTGGTCAGAGATGGGGCTTTGATGAGTGGTCTTCTGCCTTCTGTCAGGAGAGAGGGACCAGTGCACTGCTAAACCCCTAAGGAGAGCAGCAAGCACTAGGGAAAGATATGAGAGAAGACAGTGATGAAGGCTAAATTATTGACAAGCATGTTATGAGATTTAACCACAGAGTTAGTGGAGAAGCGGCTCACCTCCCTCAGACAGGTTTCACTTGGTTAAAAAGAAAAAAACACATTAGGAAGGTTGTCTCAGTTTTGCTCTACATAATGGCTGCTGACAGGACATGTTTTCTAGTCATTAACCTTGAGTCAGAAACCTAAGGACAGATCAGCATGTTACAGAATGTTAGCAAAGCCTGCGCTCTGCCACAGGACTGAGCGTTTAGTTTTCAGCCTCCAGGACTCTTTGTAGGGGTTAGCAGTTTAGTTGAAAGGGTCAGAAGTTTAGTGGTTATTTGTATCTAAATGGCTTCAGGGTCTATGTGTACGTTGTGTAGCAGGGCAGAATTGTTGTTTTGGGAAAAAGGTCATTACTGAGGTTATCCTTGAAAGTCCCTTTCTGACCTTCTACTGCAATGACTTTAGCATACATGTATATATAATAGGTATAGTCACCATGAATACTGATGTGAAGAAAAGAAAGGGTCAACACTCAGGGTTGGTTATAGGCAGTCTGTAAGTCATTATAACCCAGCCTCAGCCTGTTTGTATGTCAAAGCACTCGGTCAAACCAGAACTGTGCAACTTCACACCTACTGTAAAAGATAAATGTTTTAACCAATTTGATGTTTTTAAACTGAGATACTGACTTGAGGATGACTCTGGTTTGTTTTGTCACTGTTTTTAGACTTACATTGGACACATCCTTTTGCTGGTGAATCCAAATAAAGAGCTGCCCATCTACTCCACTTTGGTAAGCATACATTTAAATTACCACTATTTCACATAGACTTACAAGAAATGCTGTGATTAGCTCTCCTTATGTTGAACTTGCAGGTCTGTGTATGCAGTGATGCTTAAAACATGTATGCATACAGCATTGTAAATGGAAAATTGGACCATTAAGGAGACACATTAGTTGTATAATAAACAGGGCATGAAGAGATGAAATGGACCTTGTGGTTGATAAATAATGCATTCTTCCTGTCAGTGATACACAGCATCAGGCTGACTCTGCATCAGTCAGGAAGAACAGGATCCAGTTCAGCAAGGACACACACACACAGATGCACACACACACACACACACACAATTAGTGAAAAACAATATATTTAACATATCTAACGCATAGAGGGCCATCTATGTGAATGAATTAATCCTTATTAAACATCATCATCTGTGTTAAGTTATTTTTTAGTCAGTAGCTGGCAGAGAGGCTGACAGGAAACAGGGAGAATGAGAGGGGAATGACCTGCAGCATAGGTCCCTGGCCGGATTGGAACCAGGACGCTGCATTTACAGTATGTGGCATGCGCTCTAACCACTCGACCACCAGGGCACTCCTGTGCTAGGGGCACAAATATTTGATAACTTCTGAATTAAACTCTCCTCAAATGTCCTCAGTCCCTATTACCTGCTGAAATAATGCCAGTTTACGGCTCACTCATGCGGAGCCAGGCGAGGTTGGATGGCTAGGAGACATCTTCTCTTGCCATGACAAAATGAAGCCAAGCTCCCTCCTGCCTAAGTCTGGATTCACTCCAGGCATCTATACCCAACTGAGAGGGTGTGTGGAGGAGTAGGGAGGAGCCAGTGTGAGAAGGACATATGTCACAACATGTGTGATCTGCTGGCCGTCTGTCACTCCCTGTGGACCTGTGGTGGTCCACAGCCCATCCTCCTTCCCACAGACACAAATGCAACACTGGCACACATCTGCTGGACTGGTTGCAAATAGAAGTGTTACAGTCAGCACACACAAATAATTATAGTTCATCGTCCAATACATTCACTTTTTTTAATGAATTAGGAACAATTTTATAATAAAAATCACCTTTTAAAGATGTAGAAACATTGTACAAATTCTCTGATGGTTAACAGTAAATTGGAGCCCTTGGTAATAATATCATAATAATATACAATATTTGTGTAACACTTTTCAAAGCAACTGTTACAAAAAGCCTCACTTAGCAAACAAAACCTAAAACAGCTGATGATGTTTAGTTAATACTGTGGTCCACTTTATCTCCACATGTATACTTTATGTATACATTTTTGTATTGTGTTGTATTAATGCCACAATATATTGTCACAAACCTTAAAGACTAAATGCAGAGCGATTCTTGTTACGGTTTTCTATTAAACTGAGATGTCATCTTATTAAGATGGAGTGCATTTGTGTCCCCTAGTTTATTGTTTTAAAGTAGTGGTTTATGTATTGTGTTTAGCTTGATTAGTGTCTTAATCACTGTGGCTTAAATTATATAGTTATAATGAGTGGTAAGAGTTGAAGGAGAGTAATTAAACACACAACACGCAGGTGTCATAGTATTACTGTTTTGCTGAAACGTTACAATCTCTTACATCAGGTTTTAATTCGATATCTTGACAGACACTTTCTACCTCTCTCCCTCTCACAGGTGAGTCAGTTGTACCTGAGCTCCACAGGTCGTCTGTGCTCCTCTTTGCCCCCTCACATCTTCTCCTCAGCAGAGAGAGCTTATCATATGATGCTGCAGGAGAGACGCCCCCAGTGCTTCATTTTAAGGTACATCTCCAACCCCTCTGAACACACGAACACTGAGCGCTGAAAAATGTTAAGAGCGGAATAATTGTGTGACTAAAAGTAGAGTTCATCTGGCCACCTGGTTTGTCCACACCCCCTCCCTCCACACCTGTTAAACACTCCCTGAGAGATTAATAGCTCTCAGCCTGAGTCGAGCTGTAGACCTGTTCAGGGTTCACACAGAGATGGATGTTTGCTGGGATTGTTGCAATGCCTTGCTCTTTGTCCTCTGCTGGACGGAGGCAGCTCCCTGATTGCAATTAAATCTCGTTCCGGCTCTCCAGTGACATTCCTGCTGAGTTGTAACCAATCTGGCAGAGAGTTAATGCGCTCTGGCCACAAGCTATCCATCTCACTCACACACACAAACACACTTGCAAGGACGTTGTACTATGAATTCCCACATACACCCACTTATTCTTCCTCCCCTGCACTTTATCACTGCTTTTCGTGTTCTTTTCTTACTTCTGTTTCATTCAAGCTTTCTGTTTCACCCTCCACACACACACACACACACACACACGCACACACACGCACACACACACACACACACACACACACACACACACACACACACACACACACACACACACACACCTACACGTTTAGAGGCAATCAGCAGCAATAATCCCCTGAGGCTAGTGCTCTAACAAAATGCCCTTGAAATCTAATAAAAACTGGTAAATGAAAAGACAGTGGAAAGGCCTTTGCACTTCATACTCAGCATGGCTGTTAGCAGGAAATATAGCAACGCACATGCACACTGACAAACAGCGCACCGCAGCACACTGCTGTTATTAGTAAGGGCTACTGACCTTCTGAAGCCATCTGCTTGGTGTTACTATGCTGGTCTCAACTCTCTGCATGGTGGTGTGTGTCAGAGCATGTACTGTAGAGGTACCGTATGTCAGACGTAATATCTAGTCAACAGAAAATTAAAAACCGGCCTCCAGTACAACACAGTGTGTGGAAAGTGGTGGTCCATGGTTAGTGGTGTTAGAAAGAAGGAATAGATTATGAATTTGATGGGAGGGGTCCCTGACGGGGTAATGTCAGGTGGGCGGAGGTATGTGACTAAGGTGATAGATGTAGGAAACTCCCTGATGACTTAATGCATTACATCTATTCTTCTGACATATTTGTACTACTTTGACCTTTGCTTTTAATTGTTGCAGTCCAGTTACTCTTCATAGCAGTCTTTTAATTTTGTTGTCTTTGCTTGCTCAAATCCTATCTATTCATTTATAAAAGCAACTTGAAAAGAAAATGAAAAATGTACTATATATGGTTATATTCAGTTGCAAAAATATCAGGAAGTATATAAATAATAATAATAATACATTTTATTTGATGGCGCCTTTCAAGTCACCCAAGGTCACCTTACAGAGAATTAAAAACTACAAACATTATTAAAACCAGACATTAACCTAAAAACCGAGGGGGGTTGGGGAGGTCACAGAGGTAAGAAGGGGCTAGATGGTGGAGGGCTTTGTATGTGAGGAGGAGGTTTTTGTAGTGGATGTGGTATTGTACCGGGAGCCAGTGAAGTTGTATGAGGGTAGGGGTGATGTGGTCAGATGATTTGGTGCGGGTGATGATCCGGGCGGCCGAGTTTTTAATAATTTGTAGTCTGTTGATGAGTTTGGCGGGGAGTCCGGTGAGGAGGGCATTGCAGTAGTCAAGGCGGGAAGTGACAAATGAATGAACCAGGATTTCGGTGCTGGATTGGGACAGTCTGGAGATGTTTTTGAGGTGGAAGAAGGCAGTCCGGGTGATGTTTTGAATGTGAGGTGCAAATGAGAGGGTGCTGTCCAGAGTGACGCCGAGACTCTTGACTTGGGGGGAGAAGGGCACAGGGAATCCGTCGATGATGATTGGTGTGGCTGGGGTGTGTTGTGATTTTGTGAGGGTGGCTTTGGAGCCGATGAGCAGGGCCTCGGTTATATAATTACTTGGCTAGACTAATATATAATAGTACCCTATAATGTAGTATGAAAATTGCAGCAATAAGACAAAAACTACATCATCACATAATGAACAAATGATAACAAACTTGAATCCATCTTTCTCTCTTTGTCTCTCCTAGTGGTGAAAGTGGTTCGGGGAAAACAGAAGCCTGTAAGCATATAGTGAGACACCTGACAGCCCGATCTAGCCCCAAAGGCTTTGCACTGGAACCGAGAATGAAACACGTAAGTCTGGACCTGTCTGCCTGCAAGATGCTCTTCAGGATACTCAACTTTCCTATTCAAACAGTCATCAGTTGGTGTGTCCTGGATGCTTACTGTATAATGGCGAAAGGCACATGTGATGTAACTACAATGTCCTGGCCATGTGTCTCAAATCCTTTGTGGCACTCATCTCCTTGTTAGTTTACTGTGAGCTGCTATATGTAAAAAAAAGAAAAAAAAAAAGAAAGAAAACTAATCTTGTTAAAATGATATTTCTTTTTTTATTTCTAATTCCTTGTGCTACACATACACACATCAGTCCAATCAGGAATCACATGAATATGTGTGTGTTCTCCAAGTGAAGTACTGACAGTCTTACATCCTTACTTATGGTCTCCTTTTCCTCATCATCTTAATGCGCTTACTGTCATCTATTGTCTGTGATCTAAAAATCAGGGACCACACACTGTAGTGGAGCAGTTTTCATAGCTGTGTGAATGTATCCTGCTTTCCTTCTGCTGCTGTGGTGAGGAAGACAATAGCTTCATGGATTAGCATACCAAAATATGGGTCCTTTGCTTGGCATCTTTTCTTCTTTGCTTGATAACTATTCATTCGCCAGAAGAAAAAAAAAAAGTATTTGAGCATTCAGAGTCTGTTTAGTTGACTATATCTCTATGATGCTGATTCTTTAGGACCGAACCATGTGAAGCAGATAAAATAGTTTGAGCATCGTTTCTAAAGGAAAGTTCATTCTCCATCTACTTTATTGATGAAAAAAGTACAGTTGTAGAGTACATATGACCAGTAAATACCCATATTCCATCCATGGCACATTTTCCAGTAAATCATGATGCTACAATCATTAAAACATTTTGATTTACTAGATAGCAACCTGAAGTTGTGTAGAGAAGCATATACATTTCTATCAGAGTTGAGTTTTTTAAACTAGGTCTGATCTTTTTATCGTCCGTTCATTATAGAAAATCATTTAGGTTAGCACTATTAGCCCATTCTCTGTTGCTGTGGATGTTTGTGGTGCTTAACACATGATTCACCCACTCTGCATGCAGTCTCCCAGTTTGGTAACAAAGCAGTGCGTTTTCTTGAGAGTGCTGTGTTCTGATGAAGTCATCGTTATATAGTCGATATCTGGGTCATCCTGGTACTCTGATCATCCTGTAACACAAAAATACTCAGTACACATATAATGGATGCTTGTTGACATCTAGTGGTGGGAGGTGGAATGGAGCAGAGCCCCTTTTTGTTTCTGCTCTAGAGAGTGTATTTCATCATTTGGAAATACAATGATAGTCAGTCTGAAAAATATTTTAAATCACTGCTAACATTTCATTTGGTTTGATAACATGTGCAGGTGAACTGTATTCTGGAGGCTTTTGGCCATGCAAAGACCATGAGGAACAACAATTCGAGCCGCTTTATTAAACTATTGACCATCCAATACTGTGACAAGAGGAGGACGCTGCTCAGAGGTAACTATTTTTGTCAATATTGCTGTTTTTTTCTCTTTTATTTTCATACAATATAGTTTGTATTCTACATAAGAAACAAGAGTAGGTTGAAGAGCTATTAATTGCCAAGATATGTGCTTAATTATTCAAAATATCTATGTCCTAATTTTGGTAATAAAGAACAGTAATACATTCTTTATTTGGATCTTGTATTTTGAGCTAATCCCACATGTTAATCCTCATTTATTTATACATCAATTTATCAATGTTTTCACAGTCTGGACGTCCAAAAGCTTATTATATTAGTACATTGACATAAACCACAACACTTTTCATTATATATCTAAGGCGTGGTACCATAATGATGCCGTTTTCTTTGCAGTCAGGTGTACTATAGTGAAACACCACCAGGGGGCAGTAAAAGCCCATGAATCACACTTATGGAGTTTGTATTTGCATCCCATTTTCACCCCTGTTTACCTTACTAACCCAATTAATCAGATCAGTGAGCACTTCCCATCAAACAGTGGCCACAGGTTGAATGTTGAGTATTGGTGATTATAATCATAACCCCTGAGTTTTTATTTACACACTCCTGCTCCTGTTGCTAAAATATGAATCACACTTCATGTTTTAGCCCATGTGTATACCTACATGCTGGAGAAGTCTCGCCTGGTCCACCTGCCTCCTCACCAACACAGCTTCAGCATCTTCTATCTGATGGCTGAAGGCCTGTCACCTGAGGAGAAGTCTGCACTTTACCTGAACAATGTCTTGGCTCATAGGTATGTGGATGTCAGATGCTGTCTGCATATTAACAATTCAGAAAATCTCAGGTGAAAATAGATAGTGGGTGAATACTTGGTGATCTGGAGTACAAATGCTGTTTAGTTTAAATGGTTTGACATTTTATAAATCAACTGTAGAGGATTTACCTTGCTCACATAAAAACACTTAAGAACGCCTACAATTTACACTTGTCAATAGCATGATGATAATGTGATCCTTGAATCATTAAAGTTACATTCCGTCACTGGCATGACAATTTTAAAAGCTCCTTTTCTCCCAACTGCTTGTATGTGGTTGCTTAATGTCGTATCAAGCAGACTAAGTGCAGTAGGCAATAAGTGAGGATTATGTAAGTGTGTCCTTCAGAGCAACACCCTTTTTGCCCCCATGGTATAGTTAAAACAGTAAGGCAATCCACATGAGAAGAGTTTCAACTTTTGTTGAACAAGCATGTGTCTGCGTGTGCATTTTTGCACTTGTGCTTGTGTTGCACTCATGCATACTGTCTTACTCATAGAATTACATTGTAACTGTGAGTCACTGTTACTGTATCAAGATTCCACTGTACACCACCAGTGAAATAACCACTAACCTGAATGGTGCTATTTTAGAGATTGAGAAGCACACGAGCCACTGTGGCCTCACACTTACTCACTTTGTCTTTGTGTAGCTTTGCTGAGTCTGTGTGCTCCAGTTCTACAGATTTAAAACCCTGTTTACCCTTTTAACTTCCCTCCCAAACACAACTTTCTTGGATTGCATGCAATTCTGCAAATAACGTCAAGTGTTTGTGTCTGGGGCTCGCTCGTACAATTACACACACTAAAAATTCCTGCTGAGCACTTGGATACATTTTTGGAGTTGATGCATCTGTCATTGTTCTCTAATCATAGAAAGAGGCTTCCCCTAGTCCTGTTTGCTTTGTGATTGTCTGATATATTGATCCATGTCACCCCATGTTTGTGTTCTTACTCCAGGTATCTTAATGGAGGACTTCCAGGGGAGAACCCTCCAGTAGCTACAGCCTCTACCCAAAGCAAGGAACGCCTTGCAGCTGTTAAGCAAGCCCTGCGAGCTCTGGGCTTCAACAAGCAGGTATTAATTGGCACAGCATAGTTTCTGTAGAGCCTGTTTATTTGAAGGTTATTGACAGCAGTGATCACTTAAAGTTTTGATGTCACAGACCCTCAAATAAATCCATGTATCCAATTATATTCAACAGGCCATTGATTAGATTTTATCCCAGATTTTTTCTGGCACAAGCTGAGCCTGTAACAGTGTCTCAACGCAGGGATCCTTCAAAGGACAGAAAGGCTACAGGCTGAACTTTCACCTTGTCTGTACACTGTCGTCATGGAAAGCAAAACTAATTGTGCGGCCTTGTCAATTTATAAAATCAGATACTTCAAATTGTATGAATAGGATGTTGTTCTAGTCATACCCGATGACCTAATGACATGGTCGCAAGTAATTTCTCAACTTCACAAGTTCACGAGAATCGCTCATGGTCCATTAAACAATTGACCAGTATATTGAATAATTTAATATAATTGAATAATGGATTATAGGGTACTGAAGGCTGCACACACAACAGCTGTGTCCTTTCAACTCAGGCAGAAGATGCATTTGAAATGAGACAGGCATCATTGATCTTACATGACATAGTCAACCTACATATGTGAATTTCTTAGGATCTGGACTGTAAATTGGCAATGAGTTATAATTAATCCATGTAAATTCCAGTGTTACCAAATGTAGAAGAGGGACATTGATACATGCAGTGTGCACTGGTACAGTCCGTCCTGTACTCCACCAGCTGTATTCCCAGCTCATTATCAGGTTCTATTTTTAGATTTCCAGTCAGCATCTGTCAGCAGAGTGTGACCATCATCTAACCTTTTAATCCAGCAGTAGTCAATACACGCAGGGAAGGAAGAAGGTAACAGACGAATAGAGTGATAGATAGTGGTAGTATCAGAGGGCACTAGTGTCCACTGGATAAGAGAGAAAGACAAGGAGACAGAAGAAGAAGAGGGGGAGTAGCAGTAGAAGTGGTAGACCACCCATTGGTCTCTGTCTAAGCTCTCAACAGGGGACGACTCTCAGTCCAGACCCAAAGGTCAATTGTCATTAACACTCCCTATCGCTCCTTTTCTCTCCCTCGCTTCCTTTCTTCTCCTCCCAAAGCGGGGTGGTGGTGGTGGTCAGGGGACGGGGGGGCTCTGTATATAGAGTGTCAGACAGAGACTAATGCTTGTGTTTATCTCACAGATATCAGCTCCAATATCCTGCCTTGAGAGAGCACACATGCAGCCATATTCTCTCACACACACACACACACACACACACACACACACACGCACAGACACACACACACACACACAGAGGCGCACACCCTCAAACTCAAACATCCCCCCCTCTCACATCCAGAGGGGTGGGTAATGGGGTATTCCATTAAGCGTCCTCTACTCAAGGGCAAAAAGGAAGCTAGAGTGGGATGGAGGAAGAGAAGTGTGTGAATGGAGGCAGGAGGGTTGGCACGTCATGAATTATGAAAAAATGATGGGTTTTCTAAATGAAATAAGATTTTTAAAACATTTTTTGATCATGCAAAAGTCCTTGAAAATGCAAAACCAACAGTGTGTAAATAACTCTCTCAATACTAGAACCACCCTACCCTGTGTTTGACACTTGGCCCCATACCCATTTGTTCCTAATGAAGACCAGTGTTAGGGAACCAACCTTCTGAGAAAAGTAACTTGTTAGAGTACTTTTGCGTAACCAAAAATGAAAACTCCTTCGTAATTCCTAGCGCATGTTTTTAGTCAAGACCTCCTTTAAATATAATGACTGTACCATCATCACACAATGTCACATTTACAGCTCTTTATTGTATTAAAGTGGCTTCCAAAACATATGCCCACATACACGTTATAAGTTATAAAACTACATAGGCTATAGGCTTTCCAAACATATCCCTACATCACTGCAACAGAGCAGCAGGCTCTTGTTACCTGGGCACAACTTTCACATCACTGTAATGTTCTTGCTCTTATTTCCTCCCATGAAATCAAAATAATGTGAATATTTCACCAAAATGAATGCTGTCCCATCTTGCACGCCGAGCTGCTGTACACACGCAGTGATATAAACAGAGCACATAGCCCTGTACCTGCCTGCCAAAAAAGTAGTAACGGTGCAAATTTGTGATGATATTGGTTTACATTAAGAAAAACAAGAACATCATCAGCCTTTGAAGGTGGTTGGATTCAGAATCAATCAAAAGTTGTTTGATTTGATATTTTGTGTAAAGGAAGTATTAGCACTGACAAAAATTGAAATGTATGCTTTTGATTACATCACTATTTTGGTAATTTCCACTTCTTAGTGGTAGATATTTTAGTCTCTCTCACACTCTTTCTCTCTTTTCCACTGTCCCTCTCTCTGCCAGGAAGTTGACTCTGTGTTTATGCTGCTATCTGCTGTGCTCCATACTGGGGATCTGCGTTTTACTTTATTGACAGATGCCGATACAGCCTACCCTTCTGATCTGCAGCTGCTGGAAAGAGGTCAGTAACCCCCTCACATGACTGGGGTCACATTTCCCCCTTGTATGGAGGTGGGGAGGAGCGGGGAGGCGGGTGCATCACACTAGTCATGTTGTTTACATCGCTGTTATTGCTCCTCCTCCTCTGTCCTTCTGTCTGCTTGGCGGCTTGCCAACGCTAGCTAAAGGCCAGACAGTCACCTGTTTGGCTAGCCGTGTTTTGTGCCAAAAAGGTAACCATGGTGAGGATATAGCGCTCTGATACACACACTTTTTTTCCCCACTATTAGGGTCTGTGTTTTCTTTTCTCTCTCTGTCTTGCACTCTCATTATGCAACCAGCTCATGTGCTTCCGTGACCCCTAACCCTTGTGAGATGGTAAACAAATGACATCAGTGCCTGAAAAGGAAAGAGCTAGTCGTTGTCACGGAGATGTGATGTCATGGCTAGTGATGTCAGCAAAGAGATTCTGGGCGGCTGTCACCTGTTTCTGCTGCTTGTTTATGGGCTCTGCTCAGAAATTCTAATTTCTGCCAGCTCCACCGATTGATTCAGTGAGGCTGAGTTTGTTGTGATGGTAGTGTGATATCATCGTCAGAGCAGATTGGGTTCTGGGATGTTGTCAGCACTACCTTTCTGGCACTCATGTCCTCACAGTTAATATTTAATGGTGTTATTTTTATGTTTTCATCCTGTCATTCACTCTGCCTTTGTCTTCCTTTCCACAGTGGCTGGAATGTTGCAGGTGTCCTCCAGTGACTTAAGCACCGCCCTCACCTCCGACATTCAATACTTCAAAGGTAACTTCTTGCCAGCCTTTGCCATCACTTGCCTCTCCTTGTTTCCCCACACATTAGCACACCTACTCTGCTACAATGCTTACCAACTGATTGATCTTTACCACAAAGACAAGTAGAAGAAAAATGTCATTGCTGCTGTCTAATGTAAATATATCTGACTGAGGAGATAGGATCTGGAGCCTGCAGTTATAAATTCAATTTTTTTTTTCTAAGATTAAATGACACCCACAGAATTAACAACTTGATGTTGTCCCTAATTTGTCAGGTGACATGATTACTCGGCGCCACACTGTGGAGATGTCAGAGCAATACAGAGACCAACTGGCCAAGGCCATCTATGGACGTCTGTTCAGCTATCTGGTCAACAGTATCAATGATTACCTACAGGGACAGGACGACAGCATTGGGTATAGCGCTCTCTCTCTCTGTCTCTACCTCTGTATGTGTGAGTGTGTGCGCCCTCATGTGTTTCTGTGTACATTTATCCACATGTATGCCTACGGGTGTTTTCAGTGCAAACAACCAAGAAAGTTTCTTTCAAGGTTGTATATCTGTCATCACACATGAGCAGTCGCTCATTTTTGGCCACTGAAGTGACAGTAATATTGTAACATGACACATTGTTTAGAGCGGGGGCCTGGTTCAAATAAGTAATAGTAATAGTTCAAATTGTATGACATGAACAAATAGTTATGTACTCTCAACACTGAAATAGAAAATACTTAACAACAGGGTAGAGATGGAGGATACACCCAAGGTTTTTGTGGTGGTCTCATACAAACACACATACAGGTGGAGGCCATGTGATCCTTGGTGGAGTTTATGCTATGATGTCTTATCACCCTCACTAAGATAACCCAAGCTTCATCCTCTGGAATGTGTTTTTGTTTTGCCTTGTTTACAAACCAGCCATGGAATGTAATACATTTTGTCAACAGCACTACTTATGGCACAAGCCCTTAAGATGTGTTATTGTACGCGTGCACACACACACATATACGCGCACGCACACACACACATATACACACACACACACACACACACCACACAAACATGATCATTCTTGTTAGAGTGACGCAAGCCAGCAAACAAGTCCTCATGTTGATCCCCAAGTAAAAGTAGTGTAATAACAAATATGTTCTATCTGTTGCTTCCTTCCAGCGACCCTGCCTTAGAAATAGTGATCTTGGACATCTTCGGGTTTGAAGAATTTCAGAGGAATGGATTTGAGCAGGTAACCTATTAAATTTGAGTCTCTCTGAAAAATACACATCAATGTTTCGCTCCTCTTTGTTTTCTCATAAACTGTCTTCAAAAATAATGTCTCCTAAATGCAGTTTTGATATTCCCTGATACATATCACTGGTTTACAAGGCTGTCCTGAGCAATAGAAATCTGTCTGAATAGGGTGTGGTGTTGTAGTTTTAAGCAGAACTTAATCAAATTGGTAAAATATGTGGGGCTGTTATCTGTTTTAGCCTGAATATTTTAGTCTGTAATCGTAATGAATGAGGTGAGGTTTGTGGCTGACTGTGGCGTGACTTTCAGTTATCCTCAAATGAACTGAAGCCTGACACAGTGACAGCCTCTTTGCCTCAACCAGTGTGCGTATGTGTGTGTGTGGGGGGGGGGGGGTTTGTGTGCGTCTGTGTGGGTGGGAATGTTATTTTTACAGCATGACATTACAATTGTAATTACAATCATTCATAATTGATTTTCAATTCAAAATCAGATTTTTATGAAGTGTTTTCTATTTTTGTATGAAGGAATGTTAACATTCTCAAGGCGGCATTGTTCTAATTGTTGCAACAAACAGTGGCAGTTTCTTTCAGTGTGTTGGTCAGACAGTAACTTTAAACAAGACATTCATCAGTTTGGCTAAAGACCATCCATGCATAAATACAATACTTATTTTTTCTTGGAGAGGTTATTCAATCCTGCATCCAACACTTGCCTTTGTGGAGTATGAGATAGATGTAGTTTTTAGTCTTCCACAGCATCTCATAGCAACTACACGCTACCACACCGTACACTTATGTAGCTTATTTCGCAAGGAGAAACATTATGACATTATCAGAAACCATAAATCAATTTGTGATTTTTTTTTCTCTATTTGTAGGTCAGCTCTCTTTGTATGAATGTGTTTGTATGTGTCTCTGTGTGTGATTGCATTGCATAGTGTACTAGGAACATCATGTGCTTCTCTGTGTAGCTCACCTGTTATGGGCTATAAATCTGCCATGGGCTCATCAAGCATGCACTGTTAATAGACTACTCCATTGTAAGACCAGCAGGGATCAGGGGGACAAGTCTGTATATCACTCTCTTGCTCTCTCTCTTGCCTTGTGTGTGTGTGTGTGTGTGTGTGTGTGTGTGTGTGTGTGTGTGTGTGTGTGTGTGTGTCTGTGTGTCTGTGTGTCTGTGTAAGTGTGTGAGAGTGTGTGTGTGAGTGAGTGTGTGTGTGTGCCTTCGAATGTAATTCACAGTGCTCAAGAGGGTGCTTATTCCTGCTACTGTGTGTGTATGTCTACTGTTGTGCCTGTGTGCGACTTTGGTGTTCGTGTTTATGTGGCACTAAGATGTCAGTGGCCTTATGCTTAACTCTGGATGTTCTCTAATCCAAGTGGAAGCAAGGGATTGCCTGACCTTTCCTCTTGAGGTCACAGAGAAAGCAAGAGTAAGTGTAAAAGAAGAGATGGGAGGAGGGGTGGTTAGGATTAGGTAAGAAAAGTGAGACTGTCTCTAGCAGGCAGTGGCAGTATCCGCCTCTCCTCTGGCCGCCTACTGATATCAGCCACATACGTTTACCTGCCTCCCACAAAAGAGGAGGAGCAAGTTCTGGATGATCTTTACAGTACATGTTCACATCAGTGATAAACAAACCCTTACACTCTGACATGTTTGTACACAGGCAGACACACAGGCAGACACGCTCCACACTTGCAGCATGACCAGGGTCATTAGTGCTTGTTAATTAGAGCTGTGTTTGTCGGGGGTGTGTTGTACCTGCTCAGCACTATGCTAATGAGTTAACTCAATCAACCACCTGCAGGGACTAAGCCTTTAATGGAGTAGACTTGCTTGAAGACAAAGAATAGAGAAACACTGATGGTAGAAAAAAAAGGATTTTAGTCGCTCACACCACAGAACAACACACCTCCAGATCAGCACTTCTCAATCATTGGACCGTGAGCCAAATGTGGGTCATGGCACTGTTCTGAGAGTCAAAGCCCAAAGAGAAACATCCCCTATGATTTTCACACATCTAGCTAATGAACAATCAGATACATATTGTAGGGAACATTACCCTGAAGCTTAAGGGTGCAGGGCGACCTATTAAAAGGCTGATTTTGATCAATCAATACAACAAAAATATGTTCACTTTAATCTTATTTTTAAACAAGATTTTGTATTTTATGATATTGCTTTCATATTGTTTTGCTTAATCTCGCATCTATTTTCTTTTTCTTTTTTTTTTCTTTTGTTGTTTCACTTTATGACATTTTTGGGTTCAGGTTAAATTTAAGCAGGCCTGTTGTCCTGTGGCGTTCTAATTCATGTTCTACATTCCCTCTGAATGCATCAATGTGACAGGTCACACTTAAGTCTCCCTTCCAGACACACACACAGCAGACAGTTATTTGTTTGACTCCTCCTTGGGTTGTGAGTGATTGATTAACTGCTGGGTGAGAAAGAGTTCATGTGTCTCTGCAAGAACACATTTTCTATACCAGACAGGCCCTACTGTGTACACTGTGCATGAGGTGTCTCCTGTGAGCAGTTTTCCAGATTTCAGGGTCTGGTTTGTCATATGAATAGTTATTTATGCTCCATTGACTCCCCTGTGCTACAGAGGGTTGGGTTTGTGATTGCATTTGTGCATTTGTTTGCTTTGAAACATTCAACACTGTGTCTCAGAGGAACCTCACCATGTGCACTGATGTGTGTGTTCACAAGTTGGCATGTGAGTCTTAAATGTGTGTGTTGTGTGCATTCCAGCTGTGTGGGAACATGACCAACGAGCGGCTGAGGCAGTACGTCTCTGAGGTTCTCTTCCAGCAGGAGCAGGCTGAGTGTCTGCAGGAGGGCATCACCATGGAGACCACACGCTCTCCTGGCAACCAGCCAGCTGTTCTGGACTTCTTTCTTCAGGTTCTGTAAATTACTGGTTTACCCTAGTCCAGTTCAGGTTGGTCTCTCATGATGCCTAGACGGTTTAGAAGGTTTAGAAGGTTTATTTTCTTTTGGGGTGGGGGATGGTGATGATGGATTCAGCAAATGTACTGTATTGCTGTTTCTATTTTTTGTTGTTTGTTCAATTTATTTGAAAGTGAAATCGACCATTGGCCATTTCTTTCAGCACTGTTAACTGGGGGCCGACATTGTGCAGCAGCAATAAAAACAGCCTGATGTGTTTTTAATATGTTGAAATCAAATGAAGCGGGGGCCTAGTTCAAGAAAACACTTTTAAGGGACAGTTGTCATAATAGCCATTAGTAAGTGAACTCTTGAACAGTGACAGAAGCTTAGATTAATACTCATTTGGAAAAATCTCTTGAGTTTAAGATATTAAAAGATCATATTTATTGGTTTGCCTTGTGTTTACTTTGTTGCCTATTATAGATTCATAAAGAGTAATGTAAAAGAGTTGAGGTACAGATTTTGCCCACACTGATGTTGAGGTTTTTTGTGTAAAAAATAAAACCAAAACTAGAATGTGACTGGTCGTCCTGGTAGCCCAGTGATTAAGATGCATACCATGTGATCACAACATGTCCCCAGTTTGAGTGTGGCCAGCGATCTTTCTTGAATGTTACCCCTCATTTTTTGACCCCATGTTTCCCACTACATGTATCAATGCAGGCTGAAATGCCAAAATATCTAAAACAAAGGAACATGACTGAAGCTATATGCTGAGAGAGGGACTACGCTACCCTAGGGGGATCAATAAATGTGTCACCAGGAAATAATTTATTACTTTTATTATCAAGGATGCTTTGTAAACATGAGTGACATAAATAACATGGCTCTGCTGTTTGCCTCCCTCTGCAGAAGCCTCAGGGACTGCTGTGTGTGTTAGATGAGGAGAGCCAGAGCCTACGGCCAGCAGAGCAGACTCTGTACAAGAGACTGTCAGCTCAGCTTGACTCCAACCCAACTCATGGCCTCTCTCTCACCACCAAGGATGGCAATGGAAACCCCCCACCCAAAGATCAAGGCCCAGCCTTTATCGTCAGCCACTATGCTGGCCAGGTGTGTTGTGCTGTACTGCATGCATGTATGTAGGGCTGTGCACACAACATGAAATCAATGCAATTTTCTGTCATTATGTTTTTCTTAGAAACACACTCGTCATTTTCTATGACATGGTTGTGTTTCAGTTGATGGAACAAATATTTTGTGTTTCCTCTTAGAGTTGCAAAAGTAATACAGACTGTATTTATTTATCTTAGTTTTGTTCTGTGTTGTATTTACTAAAGTTAGTATGTGCCCACTTGACTGACACTCACTTTTGTTCATCAGCACCCGTAAACCTAGCTGCAATATCTTCACCATATGAGTTGTTTCCACTATCTGAATAAGACTGGGCGCTCATGGTTATTTACATTGCTTAAAACCTCTAGGTGGAACCATGCCCACTTAAGTTTCTCTGTTAGGAACACATTCATACAAAAAACACAGTAACTGACAGTGATTGGTTGTTTGTACTTGGGGATAAGATGTTATTGCGCTTTCAAGTGAATTAAAGAGGATGGCTATATGACAACCTTTCTGAAGGAATTCATTAATCAACCATATAATAAATAAGCTTCAGTTCTTACTGTAAGATACTTAAACATTTGTATTCATATGCAATATATAAAAGGTAAAGCAGTATGTCAGTTATGAGCTCCTACTTCAGTAAGCTTGATGTTTTTACGCAGAAGAAGTGAATTGACATGACTCATACAATCTTCCTAGAGGCTTTTAATAAGTCCGGAAACATTATTTCAACTGAAAAAGTCAACAATTCAACTCATCAACTGCCCTTGTCATCATATTTGTGGTTCAATACAGTCATGTTTGGGCAGCTATATATTTGTGTTGGTGATTCATTGAACATTTGTGACAAATACAAGTTGAATCTCCACATTTTTAGCAAGAGAAGACTCAGTGTTGCCAACCACAACAGCCACTGATTTTCCTTCTTATTTATTCTGTCAAAACATAGTCATATGGATACTTAATAGGAAATAAAGGGTAGAAGAAATAGCTTTGGCAAGTGCTCCATCTCACCACATTATATTCATAAATAAGATTTTTTTATGCTGCCATATCTTACACCCGATTGAGCTTCAGTCAGTCTTACATACATTGTATAGTCATACATTGGTATATTCATAAATCTTTTATGCTGCGCTTAATGCATAATTAAATGTACTGCATAAGTATTAAAGTGAATGTCTATGTATGATTTGTTTTTCCTTTAGATTTCATATGACCTCACGGGATCACTCACAAGAAACAAGGACTCCCTTCCTCAGAATATCTTGTTTACAATGAAGTGTAAGTACCCAATGAATAACACATATGAGCACATTGTGGCGTCAGAGCACGTTTGATCACAAAGATGCCCTCTAGCCTAAACTAACAGCACACAAAACAACTCTTTCTTTAAGTGTGGCTATGTTTGCATGTGTGTGTTTCGTCGCATATGCAGCAGACAGCACTGTCTGTGTGTATATTGTCTATTAAGGTCCCAGATGTGGGGTGTTGTGGTTAGAAGGACACAGGCAGTCGTTGTGTGGTTGCCAGAGTAGCTTTGCGTCCAGCAGCCTAATTGCTATAATTTCCATGATGAAGCTAATCTTCTAAAGGCTAGCCCTTCACTCACACTTGGCTGTTGTTCCTTCATCTGACCAAGTTGATGCGTTGCTGCCTTTCATCGCTAACACTTAGTGGGCATTCAGACTGAAAACAGCCCTGTGTTAAAACAACGCAGGGGGCTACAGTAGTGGGGGGTTTTGTTTAAGGTACCAGTGAGACATGAAATATAATCCAGGAAGCCCAGTATGAGTAACAGATGAATGCATTGAAAGCCTAATCAAATTTCAGAACACTGCTGAGCGGTTTATAATACACAGAAACAGGATTTTAGACCTCTGTTAAGTTATCACTATGGTAACCACACTATTTGTCACAAAGATTACAAAGTTAACTGTAGAAATACAGCATTCATGTTACAACGTAAGCTAGCACTTATGTGCGTGTGCATGAACATGATTGACAAATGCAGCACCTTGCCACGTGACATCACATTGCATTGGAGCAAAAGTGTAACCCATTTTAACTTGTTTCCCCGGTGCCCTGTGTTGACACCCCCACTGCACCACCATATTGCCCCCATTAAAATGAATGAGATGTCTTTGTTTTATGATGCAGGGCTAGTATGTCAGTCTGTATGCGGCTTCACACATGTACAATGTGGTCTCTTCTTATGGATGTTGTCCCCTCCCCACTTTTAAGGGGGGAGTATAAGCCTTTAAGGTTAAAGGAGGCCGAGGCATATAAGTAATTCTATAGTCAAGTGGTAGCGATGATTGTTTAAAACGAAAAGACAATTATGCTTGGTGCCATGTGTAATTAAATCCTTAAATGAGTCTAGGACTTGTGTTTGTTTTTCTTTGCTTAGTACGCCTACCTGTCATCATCCTTTCCTCTCTCCCTCTCTCTCTTTCTCTCTCTCTCCCGCTCTCACTCGCTTTCTCTTTCTCTTTCCTTTTTTCTTTCAGCCTTTCAAATGAGAGCCACACGCCCACATTCACACACATGTTGTTTGGCTTTCTGAATGAGCTCATTGTTGTTTTGTACTGCTCCACGTGTTGCCGAGTGACATGGTCCACTGACTGATTGTTTACAAGGATCCAAACTTTATACCTCCTCCCCAACCTTTGATGCTTCTTTCCTCGTTTTCACCCATCTCTCTGTTTTTTTGTCTTTCTTTCCTTCTGTCAGTCCTTCCTGTCTTTCTTTTTATTTACTTCTTTCTTACTCTTCATCCCACCTCTCCTTATTCTCCACCGCCCCCTTATTTCCACCAATGCTGTTGCTTCCTTTCACCCTAATTTTCCTCCCTATGTGCTTTGTGCCCGGCAGCCAGTGAGAGTGTGTTACTGCAGCAGCTCTTCCAGTCCAAGCTGACTCAGACTGGTTCTCTGGTGCCAGCAGCACAGGGCCGCGTCGGCCTGAGGGGGCCTAAAGCTGCTTTGTTGCTCCACAGGATGCCATCAACCTCTCTTGTCACTGCCAGCACTGTCCCCCACCAGCCCCAGAGATACCATGACCTTACTAAGGTACAGTGTGGTGACTTTGGTACTTTCCTGAGCCACACATGCAGTGTTCCTCTTGTTGCATTGTAGCCAATCAAAAACATTTTAGCACGAAAGGATGTTTCTTGCTTTAATGTTCTGGCCTTTGGACATATTTTATTATCAGTTGGCCATCAGATCTAAGGGAAACACAAGCTCAAAAAGGTACATTGCCAAGACTGCCATTGATCACACCGCTAAGAATCGATGAGTTGAAGGAACACACTTATAACTGACACAATCAGTAAGAAAGATTTTTGTTCCAACTGGGCATATGACTGCTGTACCAATCAATGGAAAAACAGGGATTGTATTTTTGGAAAAAATAACAGTCCAATTTAAGCAATTTCCCACCACAGTGCTATATATAAACCTCTGGGAATAGGATCTGTTTATATGGCCCTACAAAGACATAGAAACATGCATACACAAACACATGTAATCAGGACTTGACTGTGATTATACTTTCTCATGACGTTTGATCATAAAAAAACAAATAAATAAATAAATCACACACCTGATAACAGTATTTTCTATTTACGAGTCTGTCCTCTCGCTGTCTCTTTCTCTATTTTATCTGTTTTAATGTTTTGGTAAGCATATTGTACTGGTGCACATGTGTGACTGTGCTGGTTGTGTAACCTCCTGGGGGGTCCTGCCTGCTGTCTCTGTGGCTCATTAGCCATCTAGAGCAGAGGGTTACATAAGAACGTTTTCAGCTCCCCGATCTGTCCCAGCAGCCTTATACGGTAACATTAGGTATTATAAAAAAGTCCGACACTGGGTAGAAGACAATGAATAAGACAATCTAACATAATCATTTCCATAAAGCATATGTAACAGAGTAACTGGATGGGACAGAGATTAATATGATTATGTTTTAAAATTAAGTCAAAGCAGCACAGCCTGATTTGATGATAATATGTGATGACTATGTTATGTATAATGATTTCATATTCCTTTGTGGGCACTAAAAGTAAGAGCTATTTCATTTTTTTCCTATTATCTCTTTCCATGGTCAGATCTTGAAGAAGAAAGGCTCGAGCTCCTTCCTCCAGCGGCTTGACCGTTGTGGGCCCATCACAGTGGCCGTCCAGCTGAGGGTAAGAACCATTAACCTCCACCCACCACACTATTGTAGTTTTTGTGAGACAGCGTCAGCTCAAAGTGTAGAGTAGATTTCTGGGTCATAAACCATGATGCTTAGTTCTCTGTTTTATACTTGTCATTAGTGAGCACAGTGATCGGTTAGCCCTTTTGCCTCAGAGCAAGAAAATCTGTTTTCTTTTTGTGTGGAGTTTGCATGTCCTTTGCATCATGGGTTTTCTCCCACGCTAGTTTCCTCCCACAGTCTAAAGGCGTGCAGGCCAGATGATTGGACTTGAAACCGCCTGTAGGTGTAAATGTTGGTGAAATGCTGTGAATGAATTTGTCTGTCTGTGTCTTAGCCCTGTAATTGACTAGAGTCTGGCCCACGGTGTATCCGGCCTCTTGCCTAGTGCCTGCTGCGACAAGCTTCAATTCTGCACTGAATAAGTAATGTGGAAAATGGATTTTAGAGTTGAGTTGTTAACAAACATAGAACATAACAACATTGAACAATTTAGTCAGAAGACTAACCTTTTCTTTTCTTTCTTGTGCTGATGTAAATTTCCCTTAAATTGTGGTAAGAGCAACACTTTCCAGCATTTTTTTCGCCTTTGTCATAACAAGCATCTACTGTTGCATATGTGCAACAGCCCTCAACTGTTATGGGAAAGTCAAACGTAGTTTGACTTTTGTATAATATTCAAACTACATTATTAATTTTCCTGAATGTGTGTTCCCTAATTAATATACATACAAACATCTGGATGCAATCACAAATCAATGAAGGGATTTGTTAATGAAACTGTACATTATGTGTGAATTGAGTTCTCATTTCTCACAGTTGATGCATCCTCACTCCCTCAGACAAGTCCACAAACACTAAACGTTATTCTTACTCATACACAAAACACAACCTTTGCAACCATGAAGCCCCAAGATCTATTCAGGATAGGGTGATGTGATTTCATAACTATATAAAGCCACTATAATATTCAGTTAGACGACCGTGGTTCAGTGTCTGCTGGTGATGCAAAGAGGCTGTAATGTGGCTCAGAGAAGTAGTGACTTTGGTTTGAATGAAGCCAGTGTGTTGCACAATCAGAGTTGTGGGCTTGTGGTCAACGAGTCCCTCGGGGAATGGCAGGGAAGGAGAGTGGGCTGAAGAATGATGCTGTACCAAGCCAAGCATGAAGTCCTCCACATGAATGAATGAACAATGGACAACAACCACTGTGTGAGGTGTGCACGTAGTTTGTGAGCGTGCATGTGCATATTTGGTGAAAGGGCTGCAACGTGAATGCCGTTAGTGACGTTCAAAGATGAGGGGTGAGGTGTTGGGAATTGTAGGGTACGCAGAGCATAGACTGACGTCAGTTTGAGGAGTGGCGAAAACACAGATGTAAGTGTTTACGTGTGTGTGTGTGTGTGTGTGTGTGTGTGTGTGTGTGTGTGTGTGTGTGTGTGTGTGTGTGTGTGTGTGTGTGTGTGTGTGCTCGCTCTTGGATGCACTGGAAGCATCTGTGGCTTCAGGGTTGTAAGAAATGGCTCTCACACACAGACCACACTGACACACTGACCACTTTGTCACAAACACAACTTGATCTCAGTGCAGCCGCTGTTGCTCAGAAATCAAGCTGCAGCACCAGAGGGAAGAAGGCAGAGAGCCCTTCCTACTCTTTTATAATAATGTACATAGACGCAAGAACAGCCACATGGCTCTTCCAACCTACCAACACCAAAAAAGGATGTCAAAAAAGAGCAAAACATTTTGCTCATTTTGTTATAATTGTAAAATTACCAGTGTATGCTGATTCCTCTCCTTTTCCCTCTAACAGAACTCGCTGTCGGAGGTGATCAGTAAGCTGCAGGCTTGCACTCCCCACTTTGTAGAGTGTGTGCGCCCCAATGCCAGTGGTCAGCCAGACAGTTTTGACAGCTTCCATGTGTCTACCCAGCTGCAATACATCGGGGTGCTTGAGATGGTGCGCATGATCCGATACGGATACCCTGTACGCCTGTCCTTCCCAGGCTTCCTCAGCAGGTGAGTGTCAGAACATGTTACATAATGAAGAGCACTGACATTGTTTTTTTATTGTTCTACCTGATTTCCTTCATTACACAGACTCTCTTTCAGCCTCTTCTGTAAGGGAAATGTCTTACAGATGATGGATTGCTTGCTTTTTTCCCCCTCTTTGTCTTTTCCTCTCAGTTCAGTTGTTCAGATGCATTACTCTCCCAGCAGGTCACTGTGATCTCTGTCACATGACAGCATGAGCAGGTCAAAGTAAGCTAAAAGCTTGACAGCATATGCCTTTTCTACGTCTGCAAATGAATGCAAGGGCATGTACTGTAGGGATCCTGCACTCACATTCAGACTGACACATCAGCATTGACAAGTCACAGCAACCCTCATTGTTACAAGCACAAATTGACCTTGAATAGCTTTTTTAGAGTATGATGGGAGTCCACTGCCACTGATAAATGCCACTATCACATTTCCCATGTCAGCTCGACACACACACATTAACTAGTCAGTTGTGTGTAAGGTCTCCATGCCCCACACTTGAATGTTTGACACCTCTTTTCTTTACTTGTGTACTGCAGTATCGTTCTGGCTTTCTGGCAAAGAGGTGGATCCTTTTCATTGTTCAAATTGCTATTTGGCTCTGTCTTATTTTTCTTGCTCTGTCACAGGCTTGTTTTCCCCTTGTTTCTATAAGAGGCAGAGAGAATGACGTGCTTTTTCAAACATCTTTATCTCAATCTTTCTCTTCCTAAATTATTCTAAACCAGTGGAATACTGAGAATATTTAGCTCGAAGCTGTAAATCTGTCTCTCTTTCTTTCTCTTTTGCTTTCTCTCTCTCAGTTCCTTTCTTTCTCCCATCCTCTGTTTCTGGACCTCACTCTCTCTTTTTGAGGATAAAGGGATTAACATGAACATTCCTGCCAGATAATAAGAGAGGACAAAGCTGATCACATGACCCACCCCCAAAAGTTTCCACTACCCTGCTGTAAACATCATATCACAATGGTGTTTTTTGAGATCCATCCAATTCAATGCGTGTACACACACACACACACACACACACACACACACACACACACACACACACAACATAGTTTTGAGTGTGACCTCTAAGAACAATGTCCTGTCCTAGACTTTACAGTAATTAAGATAACGTGGGAATAATCAAAATTCTGTTTATTATGATCACTAATACTCTAAGTCTTAAGCAAGTTGGGTTGTCATAATTATGCCATCAGCCATGAAGAGTTTTTATGTTGTAGAAAAACAAAGGCTATAGTTCATGCTCCTATTTGGTAAACACAAGGGTTTCTGGTCTTGAATGAATTTTCTAGTGGAATGTAAGTAACTCTTTATCAGCAAAAGGATGCTCCTAAGAAGAGAAATTAGCTACCCACCGAGGCACTGCAGAATATTGTGCAAAGGGTTAGGGTCAAGCTGTGTTTGTTGTAGGTACAGTCTGACGTCATATTTTTTTAAAAATATGTTTAAAGAATATGTTTTTTTATAAGTACAATTGACACTCAGATAATAAGTTTTCATGAGGGATGTGAACTAAACCTGAACAGGAAATTGAATCTGGAGAGCTAGGCCATGTCAAACAATGAAGTGAATCCAATATAGATTGTAGCGTAGTCCGTTCTTAAGATGTTGCCAGCTTCTTTGTGTTTTTCTTTGCTGTACCTTGTAGAGCCAGCACTCTCATTGTTCAAGCTGTAATTGAAATTCCTAGTGAGTGAAAGCTGTTTGTTAAGCCACGTGTGTGAGAGTGAGTATGTGAGTGAGGTTATGAGTGAGTGGCAGATAGACAACCATGTGGCACATGATAATCTCTGTTAGCAGTGGGTCTTGCCAGCAGATAACTAACTATCACAAGGGCCAGATGGTTGCCAGGAGGGGGGAACATAACCATTGCTGGTGTTTTCAGTGAATCGGTCAGACGTAGGGTGTGGTGATTTGGATTATAACGTCATTCTCTGTCCTACAGTAAAGTTAAAGTTATTTGTTTACATCATGCATAGATGTCTGGAAAAGAGTAGGAGAGACAGGACAGATTGAATACATGCATCTGACATATACACCTCCTGGATAAATGAGGAGGCTTCGGATGAGTTCAAACCCAGGCAAAAATGAAGCATCACCTCTATTGTTCTTAAAAGCTGGGTTTGCTTCAGCTAAACTGAACACACATTTGTTGGCAAACATAGTTATTATTGCTATGTCAGCACATGACGGGCAAGCTTCCGCATATTTCTGAAATGAATTAGATTAAATGCATGCAGGCAGGAAATAAGGGAAGAGAGAGGTATGTGGTTATACGTCATGCACTTGAACCATTCATCCAAACTTGTTAAGAATTTTGATTCACTGATGCAGCATTATCCAGTCAGTAGTGTTAAAGACTGCCTTCCGCTCATCTTTCTCTCGATTCACTGCAGTTTGAATGCACTGTAGAGGTAGATTTTGAACCTCCTTGATATATTCCTGCATGGCAGCTGTCTCTGGAGTGGAGATGGAGTAGAGATGACCCAGAGATGAACAGTTACCAGGGACGAAATCTACAATATCAAGTGATGATGGGGTGGATGTTCACTTCTTTTAGAACACTTCCGACACATTTTTATACCGAGATGTAACAATAGACAAGTTGGCAGACTGTGATTGAGCAACACACCATTAATAATCTCAGGTGTAGACATGTGGGAGGTTAGCTGAAAACATAGGCCTCCACTCTTCCAATTTACCAGCTGTCAATTCTATGTTGAGATTGTGGAAAGACTAAAGGGAACATAATGGTGACATGGTGACAATGATTTATTTTATTATAATTTTATATATAAGGAATTCCCCACATTTCACAGCGCGGGGAATATCAAGATGGTTACCTGCCACTCTGAACCCATGAAAGGAAATTCAGGTCCATCAATTCCCCTGAGAGATCTCAGCAGACAGCATCATCACTGACAGGTCTGATCTTTTGCTGGATGCTTAGTACAGGTATATAGAAAGCCATTTGTAGCACCATAGTAAAGATGATATCCCTTTCATAGCCAGCATGTTGTATACGCTCCTACCTGAACAAATGGGCCATTCCAATCTAAATAGGCTCCACATGCATGAGATTGCTGGGGAAAGAGAGTCCACTAGTATCTTTGTTTGTCAATCTATTGTCAACATTTCTAGGCATATCTTCCAGCTCTTCCTGAGAAACTGGGAGATTCACTGGCATATATAAAACTAAAGTTACTGCAAAAAACTGACAGAGAAACAACAACTAATGAACACCAGGTGTACCAGCTCATTGCTCAGTTGCATCAGTGATGTCACAGGTCTAAACTCTTTTTGAGATTCAACCACAACAAAACAGATCAACACCGCACGCTCACAACATCACACAAACAAAGAAACCATTCGTTTTTTGTCTTTTCTGCTGTTCCTGATGGTAGACATTGGAAAGAGAAGCAGCACTCTATCCACTCTGACACTAATATAGGGAAATGAATGTTCTCAGCAACTTTATTGCTGTTGGAAAGAATAAAGATTTACAGTTCTGTAACTGTCAGACACAAAGATACTTATTGCTCCCATAAATGGCGAAGGAAAGAGTTCTCGGCTGTGTCCAAAATCACTCCCTGTTTACTATACAGTGCATTATATTTGCTCGCCGACAATTTATTTCAATATCCAAATTCAGAGTTTGTAAATATGCCCTAAAAACACACAATGAAATAAATTACATTTCACAGATGCAAAAATTATATTTATTCAAAACTTCACCTGTCAGAGATGATGAAAATGGTGATTATTATTCAATCTTCGAAATCTCAGTTTACTGCTCATAACTGAGTAAACGACTGAGTGTTGGTGTCTTGATTTCAGACACAGCCCTTGTTTATGTGATATAAAACCATTAGCAGCTTCCTCCATCTCCAGCAGCTGCGCCAACCTAGTATTGACCAGTCTCTCCACTGAACACACTGGGGGGGGGACGAAATGTCAACTCTACCATTAAACTCCTGGTAAGACTGTATACAAGTAAACCCTCCAGAGTGTTACCGCAAGAAGTATCTAATACAATTACTGAATTTCAAATTGCTTTCATATTCCCTTATATACCTCATTGCTGAAAAAGCAATCAAATTACTGTTGTCTGACTAGTAATGTCTGACTGCACGTCATTGGTGTGTGTGCATTGTGTACATGTGTTTTGTTTTTCTGTTCATACAAATGAACCTTTTATATGTGCCTTTGTCTGACTTGTGTCCCTGTTCTGTGTTTTATACTTTGAGGCCATGCTTAATTTAAGAGGCTGCCACTCACAAAGACACTAGTCAACCCAGTCCGAGTGCCATTCATATCTCTCTCCCTTCCACTGGGTTCAACACAGACAAGGCGAATGAATGAGTCCCTACTTGGCCAAGTATGGAGCTGCTGTAGAGTGGGGGTGGACTACTTTGCTGTCTTCACAGAGATCTTTCTCACTCTGTTTATCATTAGTCCGTTTTAAAGAGAGATCCCGCAATATTGCTGTAAAGAAGATACAGAAAGAAAAGAAAGATCCCTCATTATGCCTACTTTGCTTTTGTGCATGGAATATGTGTGTGATTTTAAATAGCATGTATAGTAGGCGCTTAGGGTTGACTGTGTGGCCATGCCAGCTCCCTTATACACAGACATTGATTTGGCCATATGACTACCTCCAGTGCCGGCTTAATGTTGGGTCAGTGTCCCTTGTTCTTGTTCGTACATTTGAAACAGAACGGCGAGATGGAATAGTGGTGCAACATTCCCGCCTTGAACAGGCTGTATAAAAGAGGCTAATGGTTCCTCACACCCTCTCTCCTTTGAAGTTCAATTTCTTTTTCTGTCTTTTGCCTGCCTCTTTTTCTCATCTTTCCTCTCAATCTCTTCATTTCAGTCTTTATCCTTCCTTTTTTTCTCTGAGTCTGGCTCTCAAGGCACACTATCTCAATTTAGTTAAGTTTATTTTCTCTTTCAATTTGTCACTCTTTCAAAACAGGCTCCGACCCTTGACTAATCAAAATGACAGGCCAATAAATCATCCATTAATCTTGAGGTTGCTATATTTTCATGAACACAAACACACCAATGTGTGCACACAACCACACACTTTCACACTGAAACCATGCAGGCCACGTTACTAAGTCATAGAGGCGCCCGAAGCGAATTACATTAGTGTCCTGGTAACCAGAGTGATTTATGAGGAAATCTCTTTTACTGTTGCTTTTATTTGTCTTTTATGATACACTATGTGTTTTGTGGTCAGGTTTATTTTCTGACAATGTGTAAGGTCAAATACAATCACTTGAACCTTGTTTCTGTAAATCCCAGCACTCTCTGTGTGTCGCTGTCTTCAGTCACTTCACTGTTTTGAAATGGATGAGAGGGAGAGACATCAGTATTCAAAGAGAATGCCACAAATGCAACTCACTGACATATGGTTCATGGTTTTTATGTATATTCCAATATTTTATTGTATATTCCAAATGGGTCTTTATTACCTTCCACTGGAAGATAAACACACACATTTGAAGGTAATTAAGTTACCTACAGAATAATATCTGTCATTTCCCACTGAAATTTTGTCTGATGTTTGTCTGGTCAAGGGCAGCTTCAGAGAGGAAGTGAGTGGTTTAAATTCCAGCTGCATTGCCTTTACTACCTTTGTGAGGTTCAATAACAGTGGTCACTGATGGCCCTTTGGTCACAGAGAACAGCGTTAGCACTCTGTAGCCTTCCATTTAAACTCTTATCACAGGGGTTATTTCACTTCCTTGACTCCACATGAAGCTCCCTTGGGTCTTGTAAAAGTGGGGACCATCGATGGTTTTCATATCCTCATAGGAGAGGTCATGGGTTTACACAGTTCCTTTGTGTTTTATGGGCCCTGGGGGGCAGCGTGTGCTGTCTGCAAGACTGGTATTTCCATACAGAGAGAGGGTTAGGGAGAGTTCAGACAGACCCCAATCCTGCAAATCAAAAACATTGCGCATTTACGTTCACTCACTTACTCACTTTTGACAACCCAAGTGGTTTATGTTTCCAGCCATCTGCTTGTTATATTTACCTCATCAGATGTGTGACATCATCAGCTGGCTCTGCCTCTCATTGATAACAGAAGAGACAAAGCACTAGTAGACCACACCAACTGAAAGAAAGTTTGTAGTATTTAGTATATTTGGTCGTTATAGATATTTTATTCAGAAACTCATATATGTGACATATCTCTTAATGTTATAGTTACATTGACAGTGTGGTGCAACATAGTATAGGCTAGTGAACAGCAGGAATGGCATGGGTCTTAAAAGTTGATAAGAACAATGAATAAATTGCATGGATTGTAAACATCGCCCTCAAGTTTTTCAGAATTGAGAGATGAACTGCGTATGAGTTTATGAGCTATCACCTTAATGACAACCTTTTTTAAAAAAGGAATTGCTGTCCCACTACCACATAAACTAAATATATATGGAAGAAAAATATTATAAAAATGAAAAAACATAGTTATTACCCATATTCATTTCCTGCAGTTCAGTTACTGATGTCGACAAATCCTGGGAATCCCAGGAAAAGAGTGTATATATTCCTGAGAAGTATTAATAATTGGGAAATCCCTCTACTCTACAGTAGGTCCTCATATTGTGTATGCTGGCTGATCCTTTTTCAAACTGCATCTATACAAAGTTGACTACGTTCACTTATTGTTCTTCAGTACATTTATGTTTACATTCATACAAACTGTGGGGCTTCAGAGTCTTTCAGGGGCAGTTAAAAGTTAAGGCCTTCAAACTGTCCTTCAGAAGTAGATGTTTAGGAAAGAAGGAATGTTTTTACTCCAGTTACATTTCCTAAACTGGTCCAGGTGTTAAAATTGGCAAGTTTCCATTCATTAGCCAGCTTCTGTCACCTTTACAGTGAAAACATGAAACATCTACATTTGTGTAGATGTAAAGAGCTGGTTATATCTGTCTGTGAATTGGATGTCAATTTTGCTCACTTTCCCTTTCTCCCCCACCATCCCAGGCACAAACAAACCACTGTCTCCATCCAGCTGACCATTCATAGCAACTGTTGCCCAGGGCAAAACCAATAGGAACAGATGCTGTTTGGCTGGTCTGCCGTATAACCCCCCTGACCTTTGAACCCATTGTTTTTGAAAAGGGGGTGGTGTGACAAGATTTCCATCAAAATTTTTAAGTTCAGCACTTTGAGATCTTTTGTCCTGCAGCTCTGATGTTTTCTGTTGGTGTCTGTGTGTCTCAGATACAAAGACCTCGTGGTACTAGACAAGAAGAAATTGTCACCAGAGGAGAGATGTCGCTCAGTTCTGCAACAGTCCAAACTCCAGGGATGGCAGGTGTGTGTGTGTCTCTGTGTCTGTGTCTGTCTGTCTGTCTGTCTGTCTTTTTCTGTCTCCGTCAATAACAAAAGATTTGCCAAATGACTTAATCCCCAGCCCTCTATTTGAAAGATCCCTTGGAATCTTTGACAACTCGTTCCAGCTGTCCCACCTCATCATCATTCTTCTCACACACACACACACACACACACACACACACACACACACACACACAAACAGCAGCATGGACCCCTCCGCCCACCCCTCTCTGTCCTGTCTGCCAGACTGCTGTTGTGTCTGAGTGTGTGACCTTACAGGTCACATCAGCTCCCGCTTCACACATGCATGCGCACTCTTCCACAATGCCCCGCACACACTTTTTTCACACAACCCTGAATTACAAATGCACACACTCTTACAAGTAACATGTGTTGGAATGAATAGTGTCTCTCTGTGGAAGCATATCACCCCCTTGGCTCTGTGCACCTGGTATAGAGTGACCTCTTCCACCCCCCAAAATGCTCAGTAAGTCCAGGAAGTGAATGCTTTGTCAACATACAAACACACACCGTGCCCACACGCCACACCCACCCATTGTCATACATCATTACTACATCACTGCTCTCAAACCTCTCAACTAGCAAGTCCCACTCTTCAGAGATTTCCAACACAAAATAGCCTCACAGAGTGCTGGCTACTGCCTGAAGCTGATGATGATGGCAGTGCAGTGTATAACAATGCCTTTGCGTATATGTTTGACCAGATTTATTTGTGTTGTTGTGTGTGTAGATGGGCAGCAGTAAAGTGTTTCTCAGATACTGGCAGGCAGACCAGCTCAACGACCGCTGCTACCAGCTTCATAAAAAGATCGTCACCTGTCAGAAAGGTAACATCCAAAATAACAAACCGCCAAGTTGTTCTTTTAGGTTTCATCTGTCTTTCTCTGCTTGACACCTCTGTCTTCGTCTTTCTCCTCCTTGTATCACAGTTGTGCGCGGCTGGCTGGCCAGACGGCATGTTCATCGCAGACTGACGTCGCAGCAGAAGGAAGAGTGCAGTGTGCAGCGTTTCCTGCAGGGGGCAGAGGACATGGGGCTGCGAACCTATGACCAGTTAGTCATTCAGAATGCATCCGACATCGCACGAGAGAGTGACCGCCTGCGCAGCCATGGCAACACCCTTCTCAACACCCTTGGCAGCAGCCCACCACTTGGTGAGAGGCCTGAGCCAGTGGGCAAGGAGGAAGATCAGCCTGTCAGGAGGTAACAATTTCACCCACACGTGCCCTCAGACAGTTCTCAAAGGAAAAATTGATGATCAAATATTAATGCAATGTACTGTATATACAGTTACTTTTTCCCCCATTTGCCATCTGAATTCGTAATGTTATTTTGTCCTTGTTCATTTCATTTAAAGGTTTGTAGACCTCTACTGTACTGCAGATTTAACCACACAGAATCAACTGTGTGTGTGTGTGTGTGTGTGTGTGCGTGTGGTTCTGCATGTGTGTGTCTATGACTGCGCGGCATGTGTTTTGTGATTAATGATGTCATTGTATCCCCTATGCTCTGTAGGCTTTTAATTGAAACTTTCATGATGAATAGTCAGATAATTATCAAATTTTACAAGTATTGTGTTGCAGCTATAGTACGCTATCCTTATCTCTGCCTTATCTCAGACTAATATTACATTCTGTATAATGCCAGCAGAAAATGGAACAACCCTGGAGGGCTGAGTAGGGAGGAATAAAAAAGGGCTACTCTTGTAGCCCTTTTTTATTCCTCCCTACTCAGCTATTTAGAGGTGAAAGACCGTCATTTTGAAGAGTCCATTTCCTACTTTTTCACGCACAATGGCCTTTTTTATGGTATTCCCCGAAATATTATTGTATACAGAAAAGGAAACATGTATTTCATCAGAAAAATGACTTACTGTAGTATATCATTTTAATGAGCAGTGGCCAAGGTTGAAACACAAAATTCTGAAACACAATACTTTTTGATCACATTGGGATAAAGCAATATATGTCGAAAGATAAAAAGAAACATACGTGCACATGATTGAATGATGAGTGTGTCCTCCATGTGTCCTTGTGCATCTAACATCTGCTGCTGGGACAGGAGACAGGAGCACAGAGAGGTTTCTAACAGGAGGAGGGGTGTCAGTAGGCAGACTGGGACAGGAGTCATGGTGGCTGTTTTGTAGAAGCAATTATACACACACATGCACACATTCACCCAAACACACCTAATTTCTCTCCAGGTATTTAAATGCCTTTCCCCATCACCTACACATGTTTGGCCCACCCTCGCCTGCAGTCATGCAACCAACAGATGGCTCACCCAGATTAGTGAAGGAAATATCAAACTGGATGTTATCAAATTACTGCAATGAGATTAGATTTAAAGCATAATCTCTTTGCTCTTTATCCTCAAATTGGCCTCCTTAGCTCACATTTGTGGCAGTTGAAGCAGGCGTACATTCAGTTGAGAATACTGGAATACTGCTCATCTCAATGGAAAAGATTTACCTCTAGCTCCAGCTTTTATGCTTCTTATGTGAAAAGCATGAATCATTGAAGGCAATCATTGGAGGCAATACAAATGATCATTATAATATACATATATGTGTGTATATATATATATATATATGTAGTTCCTTTTTTCCATTCAATCATGAACCATGTTATTCTTCATCCAATTTGTAGGGTTGTGGAAAAAAGTACTAAAGTCCACGAGGGCACAGTCAACGGCAGCAGTCGAGTTATTCGCCACTTTCGATCAAGCTCAGTACCCATTCCCCTTGCCATGGAGAACATGGGCCATTCCTCTGCCAGTCCATCCATCAAACCCACCCTACAGCAAGTAGCTCATACCAGCGAGGAGGGAGCAGGGGGGGGAGGTCTTTCCTCCCCTCGGAAGCAACCTCCTCCAAAACCAAAGAGGGACCCTAACACCCGCCTGAGTGCATCTTATGAAGCAGTCAGTGCAGGTTTGGTGATGGCAGCCAAAGAGTGCCCCACTCCAGAAGGTTATGGTTCGCCAGCTGGAAGCCCCCCTAAATCCCAGCTGTCCCCCACAGACCCTGCAGGTATATCACCTCTACCGGTCTTTACAGGATATAACAGATGTGCTTCAGTGCTGTCTTTCTCTGTATTTAAGTGCTATTTTATCATTTCCTCAGGCTTGTCCAAGCCCCGTCCCCACAGTGATGACTACACAACCATGAGGAAGGTGCCACCCCCCAAACCCAAGCGCAGTCCCAACACTAAGCTGACAGGCTCATATGAGGAGATCAACGCTGTAGCACCTCACCTCCACCAGCTGCGCCCTGCTGATGTAAAACTGGCCCTGCTGTCTCGTGCTGGGGGATTCGGAGGGTTTGGAGGCTTGATGCAGAGAGCAGCCTCTGTAGATGCTCCACAAGGGGTAGCACTGAGTCTATACCAGGGCCAAGATGAAGAGGACGTGTACATAGAGATGTTGAGCTCCCAGCCTCGGGCCCGGAGCCTCCAGGAGCCCCCTGACAGCCCAGAGTTGGCTGACTCAGAGGCTGTCTATGAGGAAATGAAGTATTTCCCCTCTGAAGATGGTGGACCACCTGCTGTCATTACCAAGGCTGCCAAACTGGAGGCTTTAGGCTTGGGCCTGGTGGGATTGGGGACATCTCCCCCTCAGAGCGGTGAGATCAAACGGATGGCAGCTGGGGTGACTGCTGCCATGGACATTGCTCACTCACAGAGTACATCTAGCAGTGGAGCTCCCAAAAGTCAGCATGGAAAAGATGGCAGCTGTGACATTCCTGCCCCCTTTCCCAACTTGCTCCCCCATCGTCCACCTCTCCTTGTGTTTCCCCCATCCCCTGTCACCTGCTCTCCTGCTTCAGATGAGTCACCACTCACCCCTCTAGAGGTCAAGAAGCTGCCAGTGTTTGAGACAAACCTGAACTATGCGACTGGCCCAGACAGCCCCCTGTCACCACAATATGCCCGCCAGAGGGCTGACTCCTCTCCTAGCCTCACTGTTCTCATGCCAGAGAAGAAGTCCACTCCTCCACTCACTCCTCCACCTCCTCCTCCTCCCCCAAGTGTCCCACCTCCCCCCTACAGACCACCCTCGCACTTCCCCTTCCCACCTGAGGCCAACTTCCTTGCTCTGACTCGAGCAGCATCTGTCATAGGGAGCTCGGACTCCCCCAAAACATCGTCCTCACAAAGGGCAGGTGGGGAACCACTAGGGAAGCCCCCACCCTACTCCCCAGTGAAGATGTCCCGTCCTGAGCCTCGGAGAGCACATTCATGCTCTTCCTCCCCCTTGTTGTTCAACCCAGCCAATGGCAGACCCCTGACCAGCCCCCTGGATGAGCTCAACACCCTGTTCAGCTCTGGTCGCAGCCTGCTGAGGAAGTCCACGTCTGGCCGCAAGATGAGAGATGGAGGTGTGTTAGTAAATGCTTACACAGACACCCAAACACACACAGTATAAACACACTAGCAGAGAGATAAGCACATACACTGTTTTACACACATTGCACCAGAGGCTAAAATAAAACCTCTCCCCTTCTTCTATTTTTCTTTAGTCAACATGTTTCAGTGCATCTACATTTATGGTTGAATCGTCCACTAAGGATGAGGCCATACCACCAATATGTGAACCTGATGGTTTCTGAGCATGTATGTAGGGGGTGGGGAAGTTAACCTTTGCTTTGTTGTAATTTTTCACAATGTCCCATTCAACCCGCTTGCGTGCATGTGTATTTTTGTGTGTGCACGCACGTTTGTGCTGGAATGCATGTGTCCATTTTGTGTTCTATCTACTGTGATGAGTTCATGATCAAAGTCTCAGCCTGCTCTCTACCAGATGATTTATTGGGTGCTGGGTGATTACCTTCTGTACTGCTGAAGTAGTGTAGGGCTGTAGGTAAGTAATAACCCTGTTTTTTGTGTGTTGGTGTGTGCATGTGCGTTAACACACATGCTCTATGTTTGAGTGGGAGAGGGGTGTGACCTACCGGCACCCAACAGCTTTTTCATGAATCCCCCATCTCTACATGTGGAACCTTCTTACATTAATTCAGGTGCTCGAGCTAACCACCCTCTTCGGCCCACTTGAGGCAGCCCATTTGTTTAAGTCTCCAGCCCGGTGCCCTTTGGCTGCTGCAGCTGCCTTCTAACATGTTAGCTAATGAGCTAGCTGGTGTAGCCCATTTAGCATCACACTGCACTTTAAGGATGATCTTGCCATGTTAGTGTGTGCAGCTCAGTGCACTGCATGCAGAGCACATACAGACTCTGGGACACTGATGCAAAGGTTGACCTTTGCAAAAGGAGGACAAATATATTTGTCACACGTAGTCAGTGAACTGGGAGGGTCCTTGGGTCAGAGGTTTCAAACCCACAAAGAGATTACTTTGTGGTGCTTTTTTCAATTATCCGTTGATACTGCAGCTTCAGAGAGCTCAGGCACATCAGGGAAGGTAGAAAGTGTGTTGTCTCACTCTGTTTTCATCTGAGTGTCTGTTTCCTCAAAGTGTATTAGTTGTGGCTTGGTTAATAATACATGAGCAGTAGAATGATGAGGATGAGTATCAAATATTTAACAGCTCACTCATGTTCTACTGAAGGCGGTGTGACTGCCCAGCAGCAAACAGGGACATCCTCACCAGTTATCTAAGAGGTGAGCTCGAAAAATTACAGACAAGTGAAAGTATTAGCTGTCCGTGTCAATAATCAGTCGTCTTGCTACAGCCTCATACAGTTGTGGGCCTGCTTGTTTTGTATATGACAGAGTTGTGTCATGTTGCTATAATGGTGACAAGTTCAAGGGGCAGGAAGCCGAACTCCTTATAAGAGACGGTGTGAATGCCCACAATGACACAAGCTTCACGTCATATCTTGCAATCGGCTGATCGTCAGCACCCGGACCTGGGCAGAAAAAAAGCGCTGGCATCATGGAAACAGTGTGTGTGACAGGGGAACCTGGCACCGGGGTTAACAACCTTGCTGTTATTTTGAGTGGGCGGTCCGCTTAGATTACAGTGCAGAGGGATGCCGATGGGCTTAGCAGGATGGCCTACTTCTGTTCCCTTTCGCCTGTTAAATGAGTGAGTGTGATACCTGACGCTGTGGGAGTGGCCAGGGGTTACAGTTGCTATCCCAGATATCTCTGTGAAGAGCAGCTGCCTGTCCCTCCTCCTCCCCTTCCTCATCCTCAGGGAATGAAAAAAAAAACACAGGAATGCCAGGGGAAGAGGGCAGGTGGTCTTGGCAGGCTTCAGGAAATCACAGTCATAAGACACCTCCTGCTTTAACAGCAGCACACAAAATTCCACAAATTGGATAATTCATCCTCATTATAGTCTTCATTGTACAAATCCAAATACTCTTGTGATTCATCCCTTAAGAATGCAAGCCTCACATGAACTATCTCTACCTGGCCTTGTCTTCGCTCATAAACACACACCTATCCCATGGGATGTCTAGTAGAGGGTGGTAAGTTTATATTTGGGCATCTTGTGACCATGGGGGGACCAGGAGGCACACATTCTCAATGTGGGACAGCAGCTGACAAATTCCCATTCACACTCCCATACACATATGTACCAACCGACAGCTACTCATTCAGAGTGTGATAGTGTGTGAGCCCTGAGACGCAGCAGCAGGGGCAAAGCAGTTCATATGGAGTCACCTTCCTACCAGACAGAGCTGAATGAATACTGTATCAAAGGCTGGGGAAGATGTGCAAGCAGGAAGTAACATACATGGGTAGCTAAATTACATTTGATTATTGCCAATATTGCCAAACCAAAAACCTTACTGCACTATTTTGGAATTTGCCATACCATGATGATATTATGCGTGATGAAATCTAAATATTAACTGTATCAGATGTCTGGTGTGTGTGACACGCACTGCCACCTAATGTGTTTTCCTCTGGCTATATTCCTCCCAGGATTCAATTCCAATATCAATTTACCTGGGCGTGAAGACTGTGGCTCTGCCCCCACTTCTCCATCTCTGCAGCTACAGGATAAGAACGCCAACAACCACTCTCTTCACTCTCCAAGCCCCGCCCCCGTAGAAAATGGCAACCAGATCTCCAACGGTAACAGCCTGAATATTGTACATTTATATTTCATAAATCAAATTGTATTATTTTTTGTAGAGATGACTTGTTATATTGTCCATGCGGGTGAAGTCGAGGGTGAAGCAAACAATACATACCAGACCAAAAACAAATCATTCGAATCGAATTAAAAAGTAAATATAGAATAAGTTCTCCATGAATGCCTACGTGTACAGCTGCTTAGTGAATAACAAGTCCAGGCTAAATTAATGTACGAAATATTAAAAATATAACTATAACTATAACTATACCTTGTTATTGAGAGTGTCAGCTCAGAGTTCAGTACAACACATAGTACAGGACTCGCATAATGAACTGAGGCCGAGGGTCAACCTTTAGAGTTACTGTAAAAATGTTTCAACTTTATTCAAATTCTGCAGTTATCACAATTTGTATATTTTGTATTTAGCTCTCTGTGGCTAAAATACATCACCAATACCTCTGCAGCCTACAAAACCACCCAAATATGTACTTCTATTTATTGTCATGGTTTTATATCACAGTGTAGGTGTCATGTTGGTGTGTGTAGGCATGCTTCTAGATGAGCAGAGTGCACAACTGTTTGGATTTCAAGCTACCTATAATAACAGTTTAACTGAAAGCAGCTAAAAGGCCACGAGGCCCTTATTAAAGAATACTGTTGACTACTGTTGTAATTAATGTCCTACAAAAAGGCTAACACTACCGACTTAACCTGTGGAATGAAGAATGTAATCTGCAAGGCCAGACTAAACTATTTACTCTCCTTTTGCCCTTTTTAAAATATAACAACATAGTCACATAATGACATAATTTCATCTTGGAGATTCCTGAAATAATAACACTCCACAGGCAGAGAAGATAGGAATGCAAGAGGAGAAGAAGGTGTTACAAAGAATGAGAGAGGGACATCACATAAAATAAATGTCCTAAAAAAAAAAAAAAAAAGATTGACCACAGTGTGTCTGAAAAATGTTTTGGGGAAAAAAAAACCTCAACCCCTCTGCCAGCTGCTTATGCTTGAAGAGTGAGGTGTCTTTCAGTCTATACTTACCTGTGTGTGGAAGGACTTCTGATATTGGCGCTTTGTGAAATTGGTTTTGATATTGTGTGTGCAGGGTTGTTGGAGGATGACAGTCACAGCAAGTCAAACTCGTCCAGTTCAGCCTCTCTGCACAGACACATGGACAGCCATCATACTCAGGTAAAGACAGCAGGACGGGCACACAGACACACATATACATTGTACTGTATGTGTGTAATGTTATCACAATAAATTGATGTGAAACACATTACACTGATGGCAACCAGTGATTTGCACGCACATATACATGCTTACAAACACATATCACATACATACTCCTAATTAAAGCTATATCAGGCCTGTATTTTGTTTTGGCTTTGACATATTGACATCTTTTGAGCAACATGCACCACTCATCACGTATGCTTTCTCTGTCTCCGACTACAGGTGTATAGTTACAGCATCGAATTTGTATGCATGCACACACATGTTCCACACACACATACATGTTGACACAAAGTGGAAACCATGTTTTCAAAACAAACAAACGCCACAAACTTATAAATAGATTTTATGTTAGAAAACATAAAGATATAAGAGCTTACCAGCTTGTTTACACTCACATGACTGACATAGAAACCCCGGCAGGGAGAAGCAGTCACAACATAAACAGTAAGACACAAGGCATGATGATCATGATGATTATCACGTGCTGTATCTTCTGATCTGCTCTTCTTTTTACCTTGTTTATCATTTAAAAAAAGCCTAAAGCCTAAGAAACACTTCTGATCCTTTTTTTCTTGCCACAAAGTTACTTGCGTAGTCTGAAGAATTAGCTTGGTGTATTAGATTTACAATATAATTTTGTATAATTTCCCAACATTTGAGATGATTTGTCACAACCTGTTTTGCCAAATATTCACTGGCACAGAAAAGATAAATTACAAATATTATACTCACATCTTCTCTATTTCAGTCCTAACCCTCTCTTTAACACACACACACACACACACACACACACACACACACACACACACACACACACACACACACACACACACACACACACACACACACAGACAAACACACAGACAATTTCTCCCTTTGTTCTGTTAGGAAGATTATACAGGCTAAGCAGTGAGCCGAAAACAAGAATATATATTTATTCAGGACATTAGCTGCCAGAATAGTAATTGATCAACGGATGTTGCCATTTTGGCTTTTACTACACACGTTACAGCCCTATACTGGTTTCATCTGGAAGACATTTTATAATAAAAGTCTTACACAATACAGTCCACACTGTAAATACTCTTCTTAACATTCTTTGTTGTTATTGTTTCACTGCATCATGTCTTACTGAATACAGCTGCTCTTGTCTGCACTCAAAAGAAAGTTTCACCACACTGAAACTGAATCTGATTCTGATTCATCACAGACTGCATCAGTCAGTGATTGAGCAGCACTATCATTGGTGCCTAAAGCACAAAATTGAGCAAAGCACACAGTGAGCCACTTTCAGAGCAGCTTAAGACCCACCGTCTGAAAGATACTTCCACAAAAGAAGTGCAGGCATGCTGTGTACCCACTTCACAATCCTCAGGTTGACTCAATATTGTATTCACAACTTTATCTTCTTTTGAGTTTTTATGTGTGCCAGCACACCAGTTTTGAGGCTGTGTGGGTCTTTAAACAAGTTTGAAGCACATTCTTGGTGGTAATGTCATTCAAGGTTTTCCATAGAGTGTGAACAATTGGGCTGTTCTCTTATACCCAAATGTGTCTGTTTCTCTCCCTTTGATTCTAATGAGTTTGGCTGTCGCTCTCACTCCCTCCTTTATCTTCCAGAGGGGTCATCTCAACTTTTCTCCGTTCGGTGCAGGGGCCGCCCTCTAAAACAGCGAGGGGGGCAGGGGGGGGCTCACTGGGAGCCCTGTCCACATGTAGGGATGTGGTGAGTGTATGTCATGCCTCGCTGCTCTCCACCCTTTAATAGCAGTGTTTTTCATAGACCTCGTGCAGGATCATGCCAGTAGTGACCCTTATTTTGTTGGGGTTTTTTTTTAAAGGCTTCAGAAGTTGGAAGTTTTGTCTAAGTTTAAAGTACGAGTAATACTCCACCCCAAAGTCTATTTTTGGAGTATGGACGACTTCCCTGCTGTAGACTTTAAAGGTTTGCTCCTTCTTAAAGAATGAAGGCTGTGGTCATCTTGAATTCATTTAAGTCACAATGGATTCAGTAGTATTTATGGCAGGAAAAATATATAATTACAATAATATTTTGATCAAAATTATTAGTACTCATGATCCAGTGATTCAGTTTGTGAAAATGTGGGTCCTTGAAAAAACCTTGAAAATCACTGCTTTTGCAGGACATCATCTCCGCTTTACATGTTCCCTTTATTTATTGTGCTTGTTATTCTTTAATACTGGTCTGGAATCAGATTAGCTATCTGTCCTTTCTCCTGGGGCAAAAAGTCTGATGATGATCCTAGAATCAGTGACACTTCTGCTTTTGTTCTTCAACTTGTTTTTTTTTCGCCCTCATTTCTGTTAGAAAACTGCAGCTCTCTTATTCATCTGAAGGAGTTTTACGTTGCTGAATCCATTACACAATCCCCTTTTAAACCTTTTTCAGCATCTCAGAGCATTTCAGCATCTGTACAACCTTTAAAATCTTCATTCAGTTGTGCCTAATTATCTGTAAGTAAGAGCTGGTGTGTGAGACAGTGAGAATGTGAGAGTGAAGCTGTTTATACTCACTGTTACCATTGAAACATGGAAGGGTGGACTTCGCTTCTATCTTGGTTCCTTACCTCAATAATCTGGCGTGTTGTCTGGAAATAGGTTCATTACCATGAGTTCCTTCAAGAGATGGGAGCAACTCTGTGACCCAGAATGCCTTTCAATTAGCTGCATTCCAGATGTGTTTATGTAGGATCAAAAGATCTAATGACATAAATGAAAAGGAAAGGATGAAAGAAGACGAGAGGGACAAATAACTTGGATAGGAATGAATGGACTGGCTTGTTTACTAGTCAACAGCAGTTTAGACTCATTATACAAAGAGTAGACCGACTGCTGAATTATTTGGTGGCACCAAGATTATTATTCTTTGTTTATCAGTTCAAGGTCTAGGCAGTGATGGCATTTAAAGTGGGAGAAGGACTGTGCCGCATGTTTGTTTCTCAGAATAACAACACTTCCAGGTTGAGAAGGACAGACAGAGAGCCTTGTGTCTCTGCATGATTCCCCTGTGTGTGCTGGGGTTAAAGAGAATGTGTGAGTAAAGGTGTGATGCTAGTTTCTATGAAGTCCCCCGATCACTTAAACTATCCAGTGCAATTGCCAGGAAAGAGCTCACATATAAGTCATCAGTGACTACCATCATCTCTCCCACTGCAGGTCTATTCCACTCATCGCAGTCTCTCCACCCATACATCAGTGTGTGTGAACTGGTTGCAGTTTTTCTATGGAGGGTTTCTTTATTTCCTTCCTCTTTAACAGTGTTTCTCCTGTTATCTCTATAATACTGATTGTAGAAGTACTCAACATTTAGAGACCTGTTTTTAGCTGCTTTGTAAATAATCTCTGGAACATGTATTGATTTTCTCATGTCAGCATTTGTGCAAATGACTGAAACTGTTGCGCCTAGTATATTGAAGACACATTATTTATATTCTTTGCTCAGTGTCTATGTGATGCACACACAGCCTTCCTTGAACCCATCCCCCACCCAATTGTCAACCACACCCTAATCCACAAGGGTGTAGGGGAAACCAGGATGTTAATGGATTGGTAATCTTATGGTAATAATATGATAATGCAGGATGACTACTGGTCATTCTCAGGTGTCACTCACTGATTGGATGTCCTGAGGTCACAGAGTGTGACAATAACCTTTGAACTTCTCCACACAAAGCAAACAAATTCCAGTGCCAAACGACTGTACATGCTGTACTGGGCCCAATCCAACACAGACTGACAAATGTCATGTAAGTTTTCTGATTGCTCCCATCTAGTGCCTCAATTAGAAATTACTTTATGAAGGCTACTTTATGAAATTTGGTTCAGCATTCTAATAGTATTTTCTGTCACTGGGGCAGCTGTGGTTCAGAAAGTAGAGCAGGATGTTCATTAATCAAGTGTCAGTGGTTCCCCAGCACCACCTGTCAAAGTGTTCATTTGGGTGCAGTTTCATCCACCTGCTTTTATGCACATTTTCAATTGAAAGAATTCAATTAAAAGAATCTGAATGAATGAAACACACTGGAAATAAAAAAGGGAAAGATGAGTGTTATCAGTACCAGCTGTTTATTTTGATGAGCCTAAATACTGATATTCGCGTAACATTAGTGGGTGGAAATGCATATTAATTCACAGTATTTCTTTGCCAATTGACTGGAAATTTGATTAAAATTTGGGCTGCATTCGGATGGAGCCTTACTTGAGAGACCCATTGTAGATTTTGGTATTTGTTGATGGTAAGAAAATTATACAGTAGAGTAATGCCTGTCTTATCCTTTAAATCTCATCTCGAAGCAAGGGGGAACACTTTTTTTTGCCCTTTAACAGCCAGTCAACTTGCCACCGTTATAACCTCCGTGTCCTAATCTGGTATGGATCGTTTGAGCTCAGTCATGTTGCTTGCATTACTGAGGGAGATTGGAATTCCTGTCTCATTGATTTGCCTGGGTATTGACTGGCAGATGACTGATGATGTGCTCCATACAGGGTGTGCATGTGTGCACTATGCGACCTGTGAAACACTTGAGGTTCTCATTGCAGGGTTCCTACTGTCATTTACAAGATCTTCTTTGAGGTCATATATGGAGGATCCAGTCACAGAATATTGAATGAGTTGCTGTTAAAGCTGTCAGTAATAGAAAGGATCCCCCCCTCTGCCTCCAGATATATCAACTGCCTCATGAGATGGCTCAGTGTCAGCCCCAGATTCATCTCTGCATTGTTTATAAGAGTAAGCCAGAGAGAAATCGTCCCATTATGAGAAGAGAAGCCCAGTGATCACTGCCTCTGTCAAGATGATGTATAAGACAAAACTGTGTCCTATCTTTCTTGCTCTGTAGGGGGTAATCTCTCATGGTGACATGATCAGAATATCTTTTTTGTCTTGTTTCTTTCAATTTTTTCTGGTTTCATAGAACCCTGCTTGCCATTCACACTCCACCTCCAATCAAAGCCTGGTCATTTCAGCTGCCTGCCATATATATGTTGATCCTTCCAGGAGAAAGTAATCATTGATGTGCTTTCAATGTAAACACACTCTAATCTTGCCTGTCATTTTCTCCTCTCTTCTCTCGGCTCAACCTCCACTTCTGCCTCAGGTGTTTCAGAGGCTACGTCTGTCCAACGGGGATGAGGGCACTGCACTAGGGGAGCTTCTGCGATGGCGGCAAGCACAGTGTGAGGGGCCGGGCGACTGGAAGCACCGTCCACCTCAGTCTCCACCCCTGACCCCCGCGCTGCTCTGGACCAACAGGAAGGCCTCCCCATGATGAATGTGTGGTGCAGGCACATGTATTGGTTCCTCCCTCTCTTTCTCCTCAGGCACACATGCTCTTTTTCTTTTCTTCTTCTTTTTTTTTTGTTAATGCGGACCAAGTAACCTCAAAGCCCAGAGGCTATGCCGAAGCTCAAAACCCCAAAGCATGGGCCTAGTCCCTGGGCTGATGGTACTGCCTCTCCATCTTTGAACTTGACTGTGGAGGATGCCCCCAACCAACCTGTATAAAAGAAGCTCAGCACTATGAGACGCTAATAAGTGTCAGCCATGAAAAATTAGTGAAAGGTAGACACAGTGGCGATTCCTCGGAAGCTTTTTTTGTGAACAAATATTTTATGAACAGACAGAAATCACATCATTATTATTATTATTATTATTGTTATTATTTATTTTCAGTTTACACAGATATAAAGTGTATAATGGGATTGCAGGATTGAAGAGCAGAGTAGCAGTATTCTTTGGGCAGCCAGATATTATGCTAGCTGATCATGATGTGCTGCTGCACACAAAGGAGCTCCACCCCAAAACACGGTGCTGATTAAACCTGATGTGCTGTCGTGTGATATGTTCCCATCCATGGGTGCTTGTGTGTGAACCCTTCTCAACCCTCCCGCCCCCCGAGTTTCGGACCTCTCTAAAGTTTACAAGTCAACCAATGCCTTTTGACGCCTCCAGTTTTTAGCACCAATGAACTGGCTTAGACATGGGTCCTTTTCAGGTACACAGCTCTTCAAGTAGTCCCTCACGTCTGGGCTTTTAAGTGCTACTGCAGCCCTGGCAACGAGTGACCAGGGGTCAGGGTAACCTCAGTAATATCCCACGGTGCACTTCCCCATTGTTACCACCAGCCTTGAGGGAAAAACAAACCTCTGGCCAAATACAAACTACTGCACTTACCTTTACTATGAAAAGGGGATCCTAACTAAAAACCTGCATTGGTTGAAGGTATAAAAATAAAGCTACAAAAAACATAGCTTTAGCTGACAGGTATATAGTTCATGTTGTGAACATGAAACTCTGTGCCAAAGTAACACAACTTGTGACAGATATGTCTGAATGAACAAGTATAATTATACAAACATATTGAAGTGTACAGTAGTTCCCATATCGTCATATACAGTATGTACAGACTGCACAAATGACACCAATAACCACATCTTAGCTTTTCCTTGTGATGATTTTACAGACTGTTTCTATTAAATCGAAAGAACACGTTGAAAAGAGGGAAAACAACAACAGTGTACACTTGAAAAGTTGCGACTTAACTCTCATTGTGTCTCACCAACAGCTGAACAGTTTCCTATATGTTCAGTGTTTAGGAGACTGTGCAGAGCTCAGGAACTCACGCACAGATGAACTCGATGTTTGTACAGATTCCTCCACCCTGGGTGTGTCCGACACCGTTACCTTCCTCCCTTCATCTCCTCTGCCTACTTGACCCTAACAAACAGACCATCTTTGACCCTCCCCCCGACTTCCTAATGGATCAAACCGGCTCTACGGGTGTTTCCATAGTAACCGCTCTGTAAATACTGACTAGTGTCATATGTTCTAGCTTTTACTATAGCAGGAAAGCACAGAGAATGAATTGAAAGATGAGAAAATTGATGAGATAATACTGTCTATGATGGTGAAAGTGAGATTTAAGAATGTCTTGGGTCAGATGCAATGACTGAGGTTAAGAGAAGAGGTTTATTTTAAAATGTGAATATCTTTTTTTCAGAATGATTGTCTATCGCTATGAAATTCTTTATACTCTATTTAATATTATTTGTTTTCCCCCTCTCGACCCCGTTGTTCCGTTCCTATGATGCAAGGCAGGTGTTTTCATTGTATTTGGATGTTTTATTGCACAATGTTTATGTGGTGTTGTGTTGACTTCTGTAATGGGCTGGGTGTGTCTCAACAAGCTGTTTGATCTCCAAGGATCAGTCTGAATTGTTAGAGCCGCAAAGTATCAATAGCTCTAATTGATTTCTCATTCCCACTGATCACCCACAATGTGTCCAATTGATTCAGCCTTACGAATTAGCAGCACCATCACAGAATCGATCTCAGCTGCTGTCGGCGCATGAAGGTGCACTAATATTCAAGAGGAATTGGAAGAGACCACTGATATTCACAACATATATGGCTAATCAGCTGAGCTGCATTTTCGACTGACTGGCTGAATGTATAAATGCAAATTTTATTTGACTGCCTGTGCACATCGAAGGAAACCCTGTGTATCTTATTACTGGAACATGCACCTGTATCTAAAGAGTGTATCTAACTGCTTAATGTGATTATTGTCTTCAGAATTTATGTACGCTTTTTTTTTTTTTTTAAAGCAAGTTAATAACGATGCAGCATTCCTGATAAGGTATTGATTTGCTCCATGATTCACACCTTGTGTGCTGTGATTGGGGTTGCATGAGTAGCGCTTCTGCGCAATGCATTACTGTGTTAAACATTTTTATCATAGTGTGATTCAGCTCAGTCGTACGAGGATTTAAACCCATCTATGATCGAACAAAGTAGACAGGAGCCAAGATCAAGCTAGTCAACCTTGCCAATGCCAATGAAAGAGACTTTGTAACCTCTGTATTGGTCCTTTGTTATGAAAATGTTATGTGCATTGCTACAGTTTTGTGTATAACCATGTTTACTGAGATCATGAAATGAGGATTTGTTTTTTGAAAGCATATCAGTGCTATTTACCTTGCATGACCACATGTTGGGCCTGGCCTTTTATGACGTGCTCATGCTGGAAATATTTTTTTTTTTTAAAAAGACTATCAAATGTGAAGGACTGCTTCCCACTGCACTGTGAATCACTGCACTGTCCACTGTCTCCCATCTAGACGTTCGTCATCCATCCACATCCACCCTTTAACTGGACCGCACATGTCAGCGGCCTCATATCCAATCCCTGATGACCTAGCTCAGTCTGTCTAAGCATACCAAACTGTGGCAGCCACATTACTGCCAGTATTGTTGTTAATCAGGAATCTATAAATCCTCTGCTCTGAGATCAGCTCTCTGGTGCTACAGCCAGTGCAGAATGGCCATTTTATTGTCCCCAGTCCATGTATAGTTGTCCTAAGACACAATATTTTAGCACCTAAACAGGGGTATCTCACTGCCTTTCATAGTGTTGTCGGGTTTTTTTTAATTGTATTCTTTGTTTTGTACATGACATACAGTATATTTTAACCTGCATACATCTGTGTTTGTGGAAAGAAAAAAAGATTGTATGTGATATTTCATAATTATTATGTTCCCAATGTTTTATAAGTACTGTACCTGTACAGCAATAAAGCACAATTGTGGCAGTGCTTGTCTTTATCTCTGTGTGTGTGTGTGTGTGTGTGTGTGTGTGTGTGTGTGTGTGTGTGTGTGTGTGTGTGTGTGTGTGTGTGTGTGTGTGTGTGTGTGTGTGTGTGTGTGTGTGTGTGTGTGTGTGTGTGTGTGTGTGAGTGTGAGTGCGTGCGTGAGTGCGTGCGTGAGAGAAAGGGCCAATAGAGAGTCCTGACTTAGTGGCTTGAAGCAGGTTAGGGTAAGGGCAGGTTGTGATGTAAAAGTCGGGCCAGAAAACACATGTAAATGAGGTTCCTCACAAGTATAGAAAGACGAGTATTGTATGTTAGTTCAGTAACTGATGTAATAGTGGTATGAGTCACTATGTTCAGTGCTGTGGTGGGAGTGGGTAAATGAAGATAATTAAACTCCTTCATGATTGTTTGGTCTTCAATCGGAAAAGTAAGTACGAACTAAAGTTGCGGTTGTAATTGGTGTTAAGTATAAGTGTAAATTAGCATAAAACAGAGATGCGTAGTACTTGAGTTAATGTTCTTAGTTACATACCACCACTGTTATGGCATGTAGTGTGATTGTGCTTGTCACTGTAAATATCTCAGTACAAAATATTACAAGTGAAAATCAGGATTCACAGAGCAAATTGAACAACAGTTGTAAACAATGTTCTGCAGCAAAGAGGAGTGAAAGCAAGATTATCACAGTGGAATAGAGGTGTATGTAAATTCTTACTAACTTCAGTGTCATCAAGCCGTACAGTTTGGGTTTGGGTTTCATCCAAGTTTTGGGACCACTGTCCTGAGATTTATACCACAGTCCCAGATAATTGTAAACCTGAAGAAGTGTGGGAATTGAGCAACTGCTTTTTTAGAAGTACAACAGGGAAACAACTGGTGCATCTGTTTACAGCGCAACCAAACAAACACACATTGTTTTAATAAAGAAATCTATCAGTCTATAATAATTGCAACCATGATCTAGTTTCATGCTTCACAAGGCAGGAGCAGTTTTCCACACAACACAGCTTGGGAGAGTAAAAGGAGCTGATTACATTGTTGAAGAGTTGGAGATGTGCAGTGAGTCTGCAACTGTTCGTCCAACAGCTCACTGTGGCTGCTCCTCGAGTCATTACTCGACTGCAAAACTTCTAAATGATCCTTTAATGAAAAAATGCTGATAGCAACAGTTGTTTTCTAAACGCATTTTGAAAATCCATCGGATGTTTTAATGTGAACAAGCTGCAGTAGGAATTGTCAGGCTTGAATTAGCAGCAACTTAATACAGCTCTGATACCATGTCAGGATAATAAAATAAACAGTGAGGCTGTTAGTAATTTAGATAAAATCATGAAAAGAGTAACTCTTGGAGACATGCATGACATGTCTCCTTTATGATGGTGAAAACAAGTGAAGTGTAATCACAGAATTACATTGGATGGTTATTGCTGAAAAAAATGCTGACCACACGTCAGAAAGTGGGCGTGCTATCATGAAAATGAATATTACTTCACTTTATTCTAGACATGTTTAACTACTAAAGATGTGATCTCTGCTACACCACTGTAAAGTGCATTCTGGAAGTTTCACATACTTGTGTTATTTGTATATTAAACCAAGATTGGCTTACAAAGTAGTTTTGTTGTCACAACATGGTGCTTGTCTGTACACGCCTACAACGCAGGTTTAAGGTTCCCTTCAGAAAGTGAAAGCAGTCAAGTGAGCATCAGACTCTGCACATAAATCATTTTTCACAGCAAAGCTCAAACATTCATGTGATGCAACAATAAGCAAAACACATTTTTGGAAAAGGGGGGACTTAATGACCACATCTGTTTCCAGAAACTGTGTCCCCGTGACTGCGACGCACAATCTTCACTCTGAGGTTTTAAAGCTATTTTTTCTTTAGGTAAAAAGTAGTTTTAATGAAAACTGTTGACAGTGAGGTCTCTATTATCCAGAGTAATGAGGACAATGTATCTGAAGAGAGATGTTGAGAGAGAGAAATGTAAGTTTTCAATGTTGTGCATTTGCTGTCAATATATTTGGATGGGGCCAGAAGTTTGTGGGAACCAATATAATGTTACTGTGATGTGACATTTCCCAGGAGGTTGTCCCATCCAGGTATTGACTAACCTGTAATGGTTTCTGTTGAGAATCAGGTCAAGACAAGCACAAGCCGCAGCTGAATAACTGAACAGTGTTTTCCCACATTTATAATCTGCTATAGTAACTAAGAGGAATGTTTCTGCAGGTAGCGTCACCTCATAGAGTGTGGGAGCCTGTGTTTGAAGTTTATGTGTCACAGTAAACAGCTCCTTCCAGGGGGCACTGAGTCATACGCACCCTGGTGTGTGTACAGTATGATTGTACACTTAATAGATGAGAAGCTGAAAAAACAGTGAAGTGAAGTCAACAGCTGAACATGATTGATGAGCATTTTTACACTGCCTCAAAACAAAAGATGGCTTGTGTAAGATTGCCATTGAGGATATGCACTTACAGGCCTCTAGAGTCCCAAATAAAAAAGATTGTTTCTATAAATGCAATGCAAAATTAGATGTCAAATCAGAGATGTTTTATTTCCTGTGTAAAATCGGATCTAACAGACAACAAATGCCATTAGACACCAAATTCAACTCAACATGTAAGTGCAGGATGATTGGTTAGTTTGACTGTTTAGTATGAAGAAAAAATAATGAAACTGAGAGCAACCGATGCAGAACGTTCTCCATGGAAACACCAATTTGACAATTTACACTTACAACCAAATTTGATTATTTGGCTGTAATAAAACTAATTTAAATGTAGATGAACCCATTATGATACATTATGATGCCAAATACAATTTTTTACTATACAAATGGTACGGCTATGCCTGTTAAAAAGATCAAACCTAATCATGTCATTTGTATACTGTTAAATCAAATGTTCTACAACTGCTGATAAGAGGAAACAAATAATACTGTGACTCTCTTCAATGGCAATCTTATATGAGCCATTAAATTGGATTATGACTTCAAAATGTAAAGCAGTGAACCCTCTGTTGGACAAACTTGAATATGCCCAGTCAGTTCATCGATCTGAATGAGTTTAGGCAAAAAAACTGTCAGCTGATGTTCTTGTAATTTTGACCAAGAATTGTTTTGACTTTGCTTCAGGCTCAAACACTGGTTTATTGAATCTTCACTTGGTGCAATGTGTCCTGTGCAATCTTGAGAACATAATTAACAAAACAAATATGAAGTGTAGCTTTGGGGTCACAGACAGAAAAACATTGTTACACTCATTAACACCTGCATGTGGTAATTTGTGCATACAACATTGCACCACAGTGAGTGAATCACAAATGAACTTCATGTTTTGCACAACTCCAGTAGACACTTGACGCATGTTTGAGAATTTGCTTGGGAGCAGTGAAGAATTGTGGAGAGTAAACAATTTGATCCAATCTCATTACCACCATAGGCGAGGTTACCTTTTCACTCCCTTTTATTTGCTTTTTCATGTGTTAGTGTTCTCTTTCTTGTTTTCTTTTTTTGTTTCTGGAAAATCAGACATTATCAGGCACAGACCAAGTGGACTCAAATGCAGAGACAGGACACAGGGATGAAGAGTTCTCAAGTCGTTTAATTCAGTCCAAAAGTCAGAAACCAGGAAGTCCAAAATCACTAGGCAGAAATTCAGAATCCAAAAGGCAAAAACTGGTCAATAACACTAATAATCTAAACTGAGATAACACTGGAACTCTGACAGGGAACTGACAAGATGATCTGGCACAGAAGGGAAAGAGCACACCACATATATACACTGGATAACGAGGCACAGGTGAAACACATTAGGGGAAGGGAGGCAAACAGGAGGGGAGGAAGTTAGACAAGACATATCAAAATAAAACAGGAAGTAGACAAGACAAAAAACTAACTCAGCCAAAATACATTACAAAACTACCAGGCCCTGACAGACATTAAGATTTTATTCAGACATTTTGTGCTGGTCTGATCCTTTTCACATATAAACTGATGAGCTGATTGTTGCAACCAAATTTTAATGATTTAAGTAGCCTCCTTGAGGACTGAGATTGATCACCTTCACTGCTGCATAAGAGAACACATTCAATATGGTACTGTGGTATTACTTTATATTCCAGGCATTGCTGTTTGCATGCATGCATGGAGCATTCAGATCTTGTGTCTCTCAGTCTCCACCTGAAGTGTCTCATTGGTTTTCTCTTTTCAGAAGTGAAGTCATTGGGGGTTTTAGTCTCGTGTGCTAAATCCTGTGAAACCACACTGCTGTCAGTTTCTCCTCACCTGCACATCCTCAATTCTGGTTATATTTTGAATCTTTGCAGTATATAACATTTAAACATGTCAAACGTAACCATGGACTACTTGCACTAATGATACAGCTATACCTGCAAATATAAATGCACATACTGGTGTTTGAACCTGATATGTTTTCCTTTTTGGTCTGATTTTTGCTGATGATGACTGTGTCTGGCCCTAATATTCTCTGAATGTCAGAATTCTCAAAAAAAACAACAAGTTAGCACAATGTCCTACTGCTGTGTTGAAACTTTAAAACTTTTAAAACCTTTGAACATTCTCTTTGATTAAAATATCATGTGAAATCTTAATAGAGGTATTTGTGTATTTTTACCGTTTCACTGCTCATCGGTACTGTACTGCACAGTACTCAACAATGCTGCCATCCAACATAGATGCATGACATGCTGGATTACCTGGGCAATATATATAAAACATTTTTTAAAAACACAGTAATCCATTTTATTCTGGTGGCATTGCACTTTAAGGTGCTTCTAAATTGGCTTCAGACTCAAGTCGTAGTAGTTGCCACCCAGTAAGAATTCAGTAGCTACTTGTTAGTTTTGTAGGATGATGCTTTAGTTGAGGAAGAGGCAGGGTATTGATCATTGTGTACTCGTCTTTGTCTACAAACCACCTTTACAAACTCACTAGGGACGGACTGTACAGTACTGTTTGTCTTTGTCTGCATGTTTGTGTTTCTGTGTGTGCTGGAAAAGAAGAGAAAAACAAGACAGGAAGCAGCTGGAAGCTGTATGAGTCCAAACATCTGAGACATTTCAAAGGCCATGAAACACAGGGGTAAACATGATTCCACCTTCTATTGATTATTTGAGCACTGGTTGGACGGTTTGTGGGTTTATGTTGACTTATAAACAGCCTGGGGACTGGTTTGCTCCAGTCTGATCAATATGACAAAGAAAAGGCACAGGTTCGAAGGGCTGTTCCCTTAGTGCTAAGCCTTCATTGGTTTTATGATGATGCCGAAGGTTTTTGCTTGTAATGTACATAAAGCTGCAAAGCATGGTAACTCTTTTCCAAGCATTTAAAGGCTGCAGATGTCCATCGTTCAACCCCGCTTTACTGCCTACCATAACCATAGAGATCTCCTTCTCCCCTCCTCTTACCCTCTCTGCTCTCCTCCTCCATCCTGTTTGCCCTCCTCTGACCTCAGAGTTTTTCCCTTTTTACCTCCTCACCCATTTCTCTCTGTGGCACAGATTTCTGTGTACATCTCGTGGAGTGTTAAAATCAATAACATCATCTCAACACCATCTCAATTTTCAATTAATGACATTGAGGTCTGTCTCGCCAGACACATCCATCACATCAGATCAGCCTTCAAAAAATCAGATTAGACACAAACTCACACAAGCAGTGACTCTTACACTTACACAGCCAAAGCCCCCAGTGCACAACACACTCAGGTGGAAGAAAATACTGAAATCATTTTCTTAAAGCTGCACAGATCAATATTTTATTCAATGGATCAAGACTACGTGTAATGTGAAAAGTGTCACTCGCTGTGACGAGCCCACACAATTATCATCCCAATCTGGAGTTCAGAAGCTGAAGCTGCTACTGCTGCGCTGCTAGCATGCTACTTTAACTAAACAGGCTGTGTAGACATTGTGTTAGCTTACTTTATTCAGATTTTTTCAGTTTTTATGCCTGGCAGCTGTGCTCTTATCAACCTTTGTTCAAGTCACAACAGGCATCTGTTTGAAAAAGCTGAGCAACTAAGAGCCAGATTCTCAGAAACTAGTAGAGACCAAAACAGAAATAAAAGGAGTGTGTATTGGAATGACATTTGTCAAACCGCCAGAGGCATGACTCCAAATGAATGTTGATATTTCATGTTTGCTTCATATTTGATTGCCTATCATCATGTTTATGCTGTGTTTTCAGCTTGTTCTGCTACACCCAAGTGGTTAAAAATGTGTGGCTTAATACAGGCTCAAGTAAAAAAATGTAATAATTGAAGTACTTAAAATGGATGGAGTTATGCTGGAATTACATGACCAGACTCAGCACTCTAATAAGAACAATAAAACACCTATAGTTCTATTCTTGATATGATAATACCATCTCTCAAATGATTCTAACACCAGAAGTTATGTTTATTGGAAAATTGGCAAACTGTTCTGAGTGGGGGCTTTTTTTTAAATAATAAAACCACACTAATTGTAGAGGTGAAAAAATACATGTCCTTCTGCAATGCATTAGGTGTAGGTACCTCATGAAAGAACATTTTTGTATTTTTATCCTAAAACTCGCTTATTTTTTTCTGTGAGGGTCGCTTGTGTGACTCTTCAAAGTCACATTCAACAGATTATCTTTACTGCACAAACTTGTAGTGAGTGATTTGTTACAGCCTGAAGAATGTCACCTGTTCATGAGAAGGTGTGAGTTTGATCATTTGCATACTTCTTGACCCTAAAATTTCCATGTTAAGAAACTTCTGCTCTTTGTATGGGCACGTTTTATTTACAAAAAGGTTACCAAAAAGTCAAAATAGCCTTGCTGTTATTCAAATGTAGCAGTCATTAGTGTTATTAAAGTGCCAGTTAAACAATTAGAAAATATTAATGGCTGAGCAGTGCTGCACTGTGACAAAAATAAATAGGGAATATACTCTCTGACATGAAGTAAAATGCCCAAAAAATGTCTTTCTAAAGCAAATGAAGTCACAGAGATACTAGATGAGGGAATATTCTAGCCTACATAAGGTGATGATTGGTGCAAGAGAGGATGAACCAGGATGGAGACCTGCATACAAACCCTGAGGTAGATGTCAGAATGAGAGAAGTGACTAAATATAATGACTAAGCTGTGAAAGTTGCTGTGCCAAAATCTAAATAAACATAATTTGTCTTGGTTACATGTTTTATTTGAATTCATTTCTGTATAATATATAAATTCCACAGGCAAAAGCAAAACAGTGTTCTTTGTGTGTGTTTAGAAGTAATCTGCTCATATGGGTGGTCCACTCAATGTAACATGTAATGCAATATATAACATACTAACTCTTTCCTAATTATGGCATTTGAGTAAATGTACCTTTTTACTTTCCATTCTGACCACCCCTGAAACCATCCAATGTGGTTCATATCAGCTCCCACACTATATTATTACAATATGCACTCCCAACATACCCTAGAAATTATTTTCCCCCATATGAACTTGATAAACATTCAGAAAACTGTGCTATCTGTGTCTTGATGTAGAACCACAATGATCCCATGCTCATATGCTTCTAGACAAGAAAAACAAAGTGATAAATCACTGGCAGCAGATCAGTAACAGAAGATGAATCCTGTCTGCTCCACCCTGCTCCAATCCAGACGGCTGCTGCTGTAATCATCCTCCTACCATTCCCCTTTTACCCAGCAGTCAGCACATAGATAGACACAGAGCCTGTCTTTGATGGGAAAGCTAATTAACAGGACAATTAACAAGGCTGTATATTGCTGAGGAGGTCAAATGCACTAAGTACACTTTTTCACTCACAGACAGGACATGCACATGTACAAATAAATGTCTGTCAGGTAAGGTAATCAGAGGGGCTCATGGGGAAACACTAATTAGCACTAATTGTGTCTGCAATGTGGCTACAGACATAAGGGCCTGTGTGGTAAAGAAATCACAAATCTATTAAAGAAGTGTAATAGGAACAATTGAAAAAGGAATACAAAGAAAACTAATCTTTTCTCCCAATCTAACAATTCACATTTGCTCTCATACTCACACGTCACTTTTTAAAGGAGTATAAATATAGTGTCTGGGACTTTTTGCCTCTATAAAGACATCAAAGAAATTGACAAAATTATGCAAAGATAGGATTCCTGGAAAATCTCTGAAATTATGTCAATAACCACTGTATTGTTTCCTTGGAAACAAGAGGCCTCAGTGCAACATTGCTACTATATTGCAGTGCTGCTTTTCTCCCTCGGGCCGCCTCTCCAAGGACCTCTCTTTGCTGTATGTCATGTTTACATTAACAACCCACGCTGCTCCCACAAGTAAACATATGGCACTCTATAGCATGGTCTATGAGCCTGTGCAGAGTGGCGTTGGAGAAAATTCCACTAGCCATTCACACACACGTCAACTCACAGGGGGTTTGTGAAAATATTGATTGATCCTAAAGGATCTGTACATTGGGATAAAAGAACAATCATCCATTCCATGAATTCAGTAGATAGACGTCTATGCAATAAAATCCCAGGAATATGCAAATGCCTGGTCAAGAAGGAAAACGTCAGATGTTTTTCAGCTACATCCCATGGGCCTCGCCTTTGTGTGGTGGCCCAGCACTCTTCCTTCATTTGTCTTTGCTGTCACCAGTAAAATGAAAGATTAGAGAAAACCCCATATACACTTAACATCTGAGGGAGACACAGTGACAAATGCAGAAAGGAAAACGCCCTACTATTTTCTTTTGATCCTATATGTACATAGACCTGTGTTTATTTTCAAATATCTGCCTTATGCCAACCCCTTTCCCAAGTGTGAATGACAATCAGCACCAGATAGTGCTGTAGCACTTTCTTAATCAAGCATTGGTTAACCATCTAATCAACCATTTGCCAACTAATTAAATCTTATAATTGCCCTACTTCAGAGGTAAAAGTAATTTCATTAGCAGAATGGGCTCCTCTTTATGAGTGAAAGAGGAGCGGCTGAATGTTACTGCATTGAGCTGTCTGGTCCTTTCTAATTTACCTTTGAGCCACCTACACGCCATCCACATTCATTGTCTGTCAAAAAAACTGAAGTGCTAGTCCCTGAAAAGCACACAAAGACTCACATGAACACACCCACACACACACACACACACACACACACACATATGTATATATATATATATGATTTATATTCATGCAGCACCTGTATTTGCAGTATATCTTTGTGGTATGATTATTGTGGCAGAATATGATGAATTTGCAGTCAAGCAAGAGATGCAGCGTTCCATTGTGAATTGTTAATTCACCTGAGGTTGTTATTGGACTCTCAACAAGCTCCATACAAAAGATCATTTTTGGTGACATGGTTACGTTCAAGTAATTGGTTGATTTTGTTAATTGGTAGAACTGCTTAGTTAACAGCCTTGATAGCACTACTTTGGCAATGACAATGACATTGGTTTGTTTTTATTGTATTTAAATTTGTAATTGTGGCTTGCTTAATTAGACATCTATACATTATTTTTTCAGGATTACAGTTTAATAATGGAGAATGACAGAAAGATGAAGAGAGAAATGGATGGGCAATATATAATATATACAATATTTGCATACAATGTACAGCACAGCAGGCATGAAAGTAACAGTGTGGTGTTGTTGTTCATTTAGTCAACCAGTTTTCCATCATTAACTGTCTTTGCGTGTGAGGTGTGTATGAGAGCTGGCTACACTCCAGCGCAAGTCTTCTCACTTGATGGTTCTCGGCCAGTTCCTCTTCTAATCAGAGAGGTCTGATCCTAATCAGCACATACCCACTAGATCTGTGTATTAGTATACAGCAGGCGCACAAAGCTCCTCTGTTACAAACTGGCAGGTGACACATGCAAAGACACACACACAAGCTCTACACAAGACTCCATCATCTGATTTGTATCACATTGATTGTGATGCCTGCTCTTTAAAGTATTGGTATGTATTGTATTAGATGTATTATCTAAATACAACAATTACAATAAAACATGCAACAAAGTTAGAGAGATGCACCGGTTGTGAGCAGTTATGAGTGTGCTTCATTAAACTGTTGTACTCTACAGTGCTGGCTCTCCACATGGAGGTTGCAACCCATCTGGTAGGAATACAGGTTGGGAGGAAAATGAAAATGGGAAACACACATTTCAGATCTACAGTAAATGTGCAAAAAGTTTAAAACTTTTCAGATGATTGCTTCCTGTTATTTTCCTTGAGGCTTCCTCTTATGTGTGAAATAGCTTGGGAAACTTCAGCCCTTTTCATCAGGACAACATAGTTTGTTAACGCCTCCCAAAATAAATGATTGATATCAAAATGATTCAAATGGATATCTTTTGAACTGACACCTCTATGGTGAGGCTTTGGTGTTAAATCTAGACACCAACACTATTTGGTAAATGTTAGATAAGTGTTGCAGTCAGTGTAACATGTACATTACAATTGCTGTTGTTTGTGTTGCTAGGCAACATGTTACTAATCACGCCACTAGTTGACAGCAGGAAAAGGTTTAACAGGTTGTGTACATGGTTACACTAGAGCCTAACATTACAAGCAAGCATACATACATACATACATACATACATACATACTAACATACATGTATAAATAAAAAGACTAACAGTTTGCACATAGATATTTTGCAGTACTATTATACCAATCTAAAATGTAAAGAATTGTATGAATTGTTCTCTTAATGCTAGACCTTCAGTGAGGAATTGCGGCTTTGAACAGCTTTGAAAAGCTTGGCGAGTTCGGAGAGGACACAGACCATCTTCTTCAGAGAGAAAGGACCGGAGCATACTGATTGAATTGCAGCCTTTGCAACAAATCAAAAGCATTTTGTCTCTGATGACGACACAGTAGTCAAAAGGTTAATTTGCAAATCAGTCAGGGTGTTCCAGTCTTTTCTCTATGAAGTGTGCTGTTCCCAACCTTAGAGGTACGTGATTCGGTTGCACTTTGCTGTAGAGTGTGTGGAACCCACTTTTTACAGTTATCCTTCGTTTGTCTTTGTCTACCTGTTTCAAAAGCAGGCTGTATTCACCGAGTCTGTTCATTGCTGTGGTTTTCCTTGGCATTATAAAGTCAAGGTTTTCTTTTTGTTTGTTTGTTTCTTCTATCTTTTTGTTGGCTATTGAGGTGAGATAGAGTGCTACTGTGCACATGTATGCAGGTGAAAAGAACATTGGGTTTTAGTTGTGTTTTGGTAACTACTGTCCAATTTAGTCAGGTACATTTTTTGCATTGGTTGGGTCTGATATTTTGGATGTAATTAAATGTCCTGATGCTCCTTGGCATTTGTACATTTTTGAGAACAGGTTCATCAGCCTTCAGTTCTATATTACACCTGACCCAAGTGCCACAAGGCTTGCAGGTGCTTGACTATAAGTGACTTGCAAATTATTCTTTCTTTCTTCTTTTGAAAGAGAGAACAAGAGAAGGATCGAGACAGGTAGAGAGGCAGGTCTTTAAGTGATTTTTAAAGACAGAAAAGGATTCTGCTGACCAAGTCAAGTTTGGCAAATTGTGCCACACTACTAAATTGTATTGCATTACTGTTTCTCTCACACTTCCCTTCACAACTCTTAATTTTCTTTTCATTTTTGTCTATGTTTCTATTCATCTATTCATTATCATCATATAACTGTCAAACAACTTCCAAGCATACACCAGAATTGCCATTGCTATTTAATTTTTTTTTCCTCCATGATTTGGATATCCAACAGATTTGAAATAATTTTACTTAATAATTAGTGTACAGTTATACTGTACAAGCATACATCCATGAGTATGCTACCCGCTGCTACAGTTAAGTGGCACACTGCCAAAATGTTTCTGGTGGAACTCAAGCACTAGAATTATTGTTTTGAATGTTCAGGTAAGTGAGTTCAAACTGAAATCAGAAAACGAAGAGGCTTCATACTAAAATATGAACAAATATACTTATCAAACACCCACTGCAACTGAGGTAAGGAAAGGCTCCAGCCACTATATGAGGAAATACAGTACAAAGAGAGAGGGTGTGCTATTTAGGTCTGTATTTTCTGACTCCAGTGACTCGACCACTCAAACAGCAGTTCCTTCACCTACAACTGCATAACTAGTGTAACAATGTTAGGCTCAACTCCCATGTGCTCTAAAAACATAGTGGATAGTTTCTGGGCCCACAGCCACATTCCTAAAAGCATTAAAATGTTTGCTGTGTTTGCATGCAGTACTCTCTGGGCCAGATTGACTACAGCTTTTGCACCTGTTTTTCAGCTGCAGATCGGCCACATTCTGATTATACACATATGCTCTATCTATCGAACAAGCATACCAGGCTAGAACTGCAGATCAAATGCCATTTTAGCTGAAAGATGTCTTGAAAGATGTCTCTCCCCTCATACTAAGGGAGAATAATGCAATGTGTTAACAGGGGTTGAGTATGTATTTATTATGGTTCAGTTAGTTCTGCCTATGAGAAGCAGGAGTAAACATAGTGCAGACAGATTTATAGGAGCCACAAGGAAACGGTGGAAAAGAAATATGACTTTATCTTTATTCTACAGAAATCACAATGACATCAAATATGAAGGACAGACTGGGACATTGGCAGCAGTGGGACGTTTCCCTGTGGGCCACTACATAAATTGGCATTATCATATCAATGTTATGTTCATAACTTGTATCCACTGCCCACATGTGGCCAACAATTCAGTTATTGCAGGTTTAAGAGCCTTGTAACAAATTCATCATAAATGTATGTGTTCTCAGTCTCTTTTCTCTCTCTCTAGTGTGGAAGAAAGATATGGGAAAACCATATTCCCCTGAGCTCATGGTCATTAATCAAGCCTTGAGATAAACAGTCACTTAACTGAAAGAAAAGGCTTTAAAATCCATCACAACCTGTGAGTGATCTGCAAACGCTCTACAATTCAATTCAAGGTTTCAAAGGTTTTTATTCGTCACATGCAGGGTTCAATGATGGTACAATGATGTACGGTTTTGCAGTGAAATGACATTTTAGTAGCTTCAGGACTGTGCAATATTAGATATAAGAAGAGAAAAGAAGGGTTAGAAGGGAGTAGGGTAATGTATAAATAAGCATTAATGTTTGTGTGCAAAAAAGGAGAATGTTTGCTTTTGTCGAAGATATAGATTTTTGGATCATTCACTCATTGTGATGATTTTTGTTTGTTTGAGCTACTAAAGGATGTTAGTGTATTTGCTATATTTACACCATACACCACATTTTCTACATATCATTATTTACACCCCTCTAACAGCCTAAAGATAAAACCTCCTCCTCGGCCTCTCTGTCTGAGCTTCAGCAGTGTAAACAGTCCATTTTTGGGGTGAGAGGAGTCTTTGGCAATTTTCTGAACCCTAGTCTTGTTACTTAAAATGATTATTTTACAACTTGCTAACCTCTACAGTTGTGCCACCACCTCCTTTCATCTACGAGGTGCCAAATATTGCATGAGAATTTATTTTCTGTAAGAGTGTTGTCATGTTTGAATAACGCAATTACAGACCTCTGTTTGAAAGCCCAAAAGCAGATACAGTATATGAAGCCAGCAGTGTTCCAAGGAATTACTTGTTTGTTTCTATATTCCACTTTGCAAGTATGTCTCTCACATGAATGGTAACACACACCCACATGCAGTGAAGTACTCTCAACTTTTCTTGTTGCCGAAATAACTGACATGACACTGGTAGGTCACCTTGCTCTGCTAGGACATGGAGCTGAGAAGAACTGAAACTTATGTTTGCCCTGGTGCCAGGGGGCACATGTTTCCTAGGTTGGGAACAGAACGTTACGCAGCTGAAGGCAGGTTTCATTTTCTGAGTACCCGGCGTTCCCCAGAGCTGTCAAAGCAGCACGGAAACACCCCTTTCTTCCACTCTGTTCCAGTGAATGGAGTGAAGCATTTGGCATGCGCACACACACAAAGATTAAACTTAGAGCAAGACGGACTGTTCCTCTCTATGAGCAAATACCCCACATGCCCTCCATCGTTGACAGGAACGTTTTTGCTCCTAGTGATACACACTGATTATTTTAGAGCTCAGTCATAAGTTCAGTAATTGAATGAATATCATTTTTCCTCTTCATGCAGCCAATGACGTTGCCACTGTGTACACACACGCACATGTATGAGTACCAATGATCACACATACACATGCCCAAATACATATTCCGATTGTACTACAATTCATGGTCATGTGCTTTCCAAAGCTGAAGAGAGTGATAACACACAGCCTTATCTGTAACCATGACAACACACTGGATCCACTGTGGGCCCTCTGACGCCTGTTCTGAATCGGCAAAGTGTCTTGAATGGTGTTTAGATAGGAACAGAAGTCTGCGTCTGTAGGAAAACTATGAGATAGCAGGTACTTCTGATAATTCAGGAGATTACATGTAAAAATCCAAAGGGACTTTGGCGGCACTTTAGTTTCAATGACCTTGGACTGTATTGTTCATACTGACCTCAACAGAGTCTATCCATTTGAGAGGCAAAAATAATGGTTTCCCTGGACAACAGATGTTGAGATGAGGAGCTTTCGGAAATTCAGATTAACATGCAGGACATTTATGATGATGATGCTGATGTCCAGGCTGAGGAAGAATGTGATGTGCCTAGTGTGGCTCACTGCTGTTAATAATAGTCAACATGTTTGGACCCAAAACATGGTGTTCTATATTGAGTTAGCCACAACAAGAGGCCAGCACCCAACCCCCAGCCGCCTGCCGTCCTCCAGAGACTGAAAGGTCAGCCGTAGAGCACCATAAAGAGGAGTAAAGTGTGGTCATTGAGTTCCTCTAAAGTTCAATCAGATTCAACAGAAGCTCCACCTCTCGCCCTTTGTCTCAACCTGCTCTGTCTTTCTCTGTTTGTGGCTGTATGTGTGCTTGTGTCCCCGCAATGTGTGTGTGTTTGTGAGGGAGAGAGAGAGAGAGAGACAGAGAGAGAGAGAGACAGACAGAGAGAGACAGAGAGGGATAGAGACAGACTGAGAGAGATTTTCAGATTGTGTTTAATAAGCAAGTGGGGCATACTCTGACCCTGAGGCAGACTGACCCTAAGGTCAAATCAACAGGAAGGAAGTCACATGACCCATTCAAGCTCTCAGAGAGCGAAAGGAAAGGGGGTGGATAGGGAAACAGAGAGAGGGAGACAGAGAGGGAGTAAAACGATGAAGGGGTGGGATTTGTTCTTTTCTCTCTTGTTTTTCTCAGTCGGTCTGACGCAGGTGTCCGCAGACAGGATTGGCGCTTATCCAGGTGTGGATTACAACATCAAGACCACTACAAGGAAAACAACACCGAGAGCAGGCTGACACAGAAGGAGTTAGAGAGAACGTCAGAGTCAAAAAAGAGACAGAAACTACAAGACTATAGATGACATAAAGCATAACAGAAAAAATAATTTAGTGTCTAATGTGCATATATGTTCATATGTGTGGTAAGGCAAAGAAAAAATAGGTGAAGCTGACTTTTTTCCCCTTCCCCTTTTATGACAGATGTGTAGGTCAAGAGGCAGGATAAGCAGCAGTCAATAATGACACAAGTTATTGGTCCCCCAAGTCCTTACAGAGTGGTAGTGTGATATTGGGTCATATAAAAGCAGGTTGTAAGGACTTCTGCTTTATTGGTAGGTTGTTAAACTCTGGCCCTATTGATGTTTCCTGTTTGGGATATCACTGTGATATGTAGGGCAAGGATAGTGTTCCTACTTTTGAGTGTGTATCACAGCTCATTTTTATGAAGATAAAGGATAGGGCTGGTCTTATTTGATGTTTCTGAGTCTGAGCCCTTTTTTTTCTTACTGAAGATGTGAATCATTAATAATGGATTATGAATGTATATTTTATTATTATTAAGTGTAAGGAATCTGTATAAATGATGCATATAATGTGCTTAAATTGTGCACACCTTCACATCTTACACATACCTCATACCAGGCTTACATTTTCGGCGGTTTTCTAGAACGAGCTGAGGATGTAATAAAACATTGTTGGTTCATGTATCTGGCCTGTAGGCACTGTAGACATTACGTAAACAGTGCATTTGTTGGAAGTTGTTCTCAGTTGTGGATTATTAAACATTTGGTGTCCTAGTGAGTATTTACAACAGCAAGTTTTAAAATAAACTACATACATCCTCTCCTCAGCTTTCCCACTGACGTATTACTGATCTTCAGCCAGCTCAGCCATGATAATGTCCTCCTACCAAAGAGATGGCACCTCCAATAATGTACACTTGGATGTGATGCTGTCATGACTGTGAAGCATTTTGTTTTTATAACAGCTTAACTGTCACTTTTAACTGAGACTGACTGACATTTAGTGACATTTAGAAGTTATGTGAGTGGTATGTGGAATCTCCCAGACTCTTGGTCAGCAGCTTTGTTTGGGTGTCAGTGCAGCTCTGGTCTAGTGTTGCGTTTACACCCTGTGGCTGTATTATCTCTCCACCCGCTCTGTCTACACTGATAGAGATCAGTGGAAGTCTTTATGACTTCCGTTATGGCTGAATAATCATTGTGCACGGGGCTTGCGCATACACGTTGTCTCATGCACATGCGCACACATGGGCTCTGCTAGCTGCCACGTCCTGTGTCATATACAGGAAAGAGATTATTAGCTTCCTGAGGAGTTGATGGTACCGGCGGTGGGGGAGCAGCAGACATAGAGGAGGACAGGATGAGGTCAGCAGTGTTATGGATTGCCCAGTCGGAAGCTCTCAGTATCAGTTACCACACAACCTCGAGACATTTAGAGAGTTTTGGGGGGTAGTGGATAGATTAAAAAATAGTATGAAAGATGGGAAATGTCAACACGGTGACTTTTGGATCAAAATCAGTCACGCTTGGAGAGTGATGCCTGGTTTAGAGGACGGGAAGTGAAAGTGATATTGTTCCAGGCAGGATGTAAAGGTCAAGAAGCAGTCTGACCAAGGATACACCACGGGCAAAACACTCCATTAAAATTGCCCTGACCTTCAACCTGCCACCACTGTCAGAGGGACTGTTGTTTGCATGGATAATTATCAAGATTTCAGTGTGTGCGCACACACACACAAATACTAAAGGCCGTCTCCACAACAAACACAACAAAGTGCCGACTTGGACAGCGCCAAATGTCCAGTGCTGCTCTTATCAGCTGTCCAATGATAATTATTGTGTGTACAGCCAAATATGTGCGTGTGTCTTTCTGTCTTTGTGTGTCATTGTCCACCGCATATGTTTGAATAGCAGATACCTGAGAATGCAGGTTGGCCAAACAAGGTCACAGTGTACCTGGGGATTTTCCCGTGACCTGCCATGAACAGAAGAAATTAGACAAGTTGGACAAAATGCCAATAACGAAAGGCAGAGGAGAGAGAGGGATGGTACAAATGAAAACATTGCTGCTGATATGAGTTGATCAGAGTGTGTCTGCTGTGTTTGTTTTTTTCCCCCACACATTTGTATTTCAGGTCATACGGCTGGGTGGAGGCTGTGTGGTATATTGTTGGTGACAGAGGGATAAAGCTCATCATGCTCTCATTACCACAGAGAAAAACAGAAAACACACATGCACAGAGATTCGCGTAAACACAAACACATCCCTCTCACTGTCTCTTTTTCTCATGCACAAACACATTTGCCCATTCCTGCCCTCAGCGCAGCTTTGTTCCAGCGAGCAAGTGGGTTTAAAAACAAATGACGTGCTTGGCCTTTTATTATGTTCCGGACACTGTTTTTCCTGAGGCTGGAATGTGGACAGGAATGTGTTGTTGCTCTGCTAGCGCTCAGAGGGAGAAAAACCTATCATGCTATCATGCTGGAGGAAAAGAGAGAGAGGAGTACGAAAAGACAGGAGAGAGAAAAAGAGTGAAACAGGCACTTGAGAAGGAGTAGAAAAAATTTATAAAAAAGGAAAGTGGCTCAAGCCAAAAAATATTTGTGAAAAAAAACACCAGGCCATTATTGTTAAGAGTAGTGTGAATTCTCATCAGAGCGGCTGGAGTTGTGATAGGTGGTTTGCTGCTTTTCACTCTCTCTGTGAGAGTCTGAGAGTCTGTCTCTGGTTTTCATTACATCTGTTATGATGCCCTGTGCTCAAGCCAGACCTTGCATAACAGCCTGCCTGTTATTGGCTCACTAGTCAAAACCATGCCCCCACCAGTCTCTCCCCACTTTAATGTACTACTGTACAGTTCTAATATACTTTGCCTGGCCTGGAAGTCAGCTGACATGGACAGCTGTGATCCAAATGTTTTTGGGTTTTAAAAAAAATGGAAGTATGCATTCCTCATTTACTTCTTCAGTAAAAGCAAATGAGTTTGGGAATTCAGAAATATTTAAAAAGACGGACTGACGTATTGTTAGTTTTGGTGTTTTCATGAGATTTCTTGAAAATAAGAGTCATGTTTGATAGTCACACAGAACTCATGAGGCAACATGAGGTGAAGTCAGTTTGGTATGTCAAGGCCCTCAACATGTTAGTACTGAGCTACAACTACAATCCTGGTTCTGCACTCAGAGTAAAATGTATGTGTTTAGACACAGCACAGGGTGTTATGCTGACTTCATTCAGCATTCTACTCATTCCAACAAAGACGCTATGGAGACAAATTGAAACAGTTCATTCTAGATTACATACACAATACGTTTCTTCCAAGATTATGATGTGCTTTCACTTTGCTGTAATTTGTGACACTCAAAAACACACACGTACATCCATGTCTCACATATGGGCTTACTGCTTTGTGAAGTGAACATCACTTAGGTTCATGGTGGAAATAATTTGAACCTTGAGCGCTGTGGCAGTGTGGTGAAAATAAAAGGTGGTCTTTTTTCCCCCCTGGATAGAGGGTGTTGTATTATGTATATATTATAAATCCCCTTGAGGCAAATTGTTATTGTGCTCTATAAATAAAATTGACTTGACATCTGTTTTTGCAGGAAAACCTGACTTTCCTTGTGATACCTTTTGTGCTTTAGATGGATTGTATTAGAATGTACTTTAAATGTAACAAGTAGGGAGGACATCCCACTACGTCTCTAACAAATCAATTAGTAATTGAGCCTATTCATGCATTCCTGTTGATGTATGGAAAATGGGAGTTGAGTTTGATGTATCTGAACGTGAGAGTGCATGCATGAGAGCATAAGACACAAGAATTAGTTTTTAAAAAATGGAGTTGTATATGTAACAGGCTCATCCTTCACCAGGGGCGCTCTGGGACCTATTTGTCCCAACAGGGAGTGGCGGGTGAGGGATGAGGTCTAGAACCCCACGGCCTGTCTGGAGCTCCGAGCAAAGCAGGAACACCCAAGATGGATGAGAAGGGGGCTAAACGAGAAAAGGTGGATCAAAGAGTGAGAGAGAACGGGAGTGGAGGAGAGGCTAGCTGGGAGTATGGGGGAAGAGAAGATGAGCAATGGGGGGACAGTCTTTCGTTTGATCCATCATTGAGTGATGCTCCATTCAATGTGTTGACTGAGACCACCTGGGGGACTCCAGGGGAGGCTGTGTGTTTGTTTATTAGCGCTCGGAGGGGGAGGGGTATCACTCCACTATAGATGGCTGTCAGCCTCACAGCCCTCCACATTAGGGTGATTGAAGGAAACTGATGGCCCACTTCCAGACAGTGTCAATGTCTGTGGTGCGCTTTGTGAACCTGCTGTGTGATCACAGTGATGGAAAACAGCTTTCATTACACTGATACAAGAGAAGCCAGACAAGGAATTATTTTATATCCCAAGTCCCAATTTGTTATTGTTGTCAATGGAATCAGTCCACACCTCCGATTTATGAATGTTTTTGCTTTTTTCCCCTCTTCCTTGCTGTTTTCTTACTTTGTCTTGAAAAGAAAAAGCGTTGTGTCGTTCAACTGCGTGTTTCTCTAATTATTTATTTATCTCCCTTTCACCACTAGCAGCCTCCGTCATTCATATAATAATGTGGTAATTCCCAAATGAGACTCCCATCCCCCCTCACTTCTCCTCTCACTCGCCACAACCTCTGTTTCCTGCGCCCATCCACCTATCCTCTTTATCATTTGTGTATTTTTTTATGTGACCCACACACACACACACACACACACACACACACACACACACACACATACACACAAACAAATGACCTCGTGTAAGGGTCAACGCACAGGCTGAATATACCTTTTGTGACCGGAGGTGTTACCCAAAACGCAAAATGTGAATGTAAATAATGGTGCCATTGTCCATCAGCTCTAATTCACTTTCCACATTGCTTTCTATTCCATCATGTAAGAAACATTCAAAAAGAGTACGGATTTGTTCAGAGATTTGTGATTTGAGATCATTGTCTGAATGTAGCATATAAAACTGCATGTCCTTGCTCTGTGGCTCTGTGCGTCATACAGAGAGCGGCCAAGATAATACATGAGTCCTGAGAATTCAGAACATTATCAGTGATAAAGACAAATGGAGAAAGAGGTGACAAAAACAGCAGAGGAACATTTGTGGTCATCACCTCAGATGACAAATGTATTTTAAGATCAGGTTCATATTCATGTCATGTCCGAAGGTTTGGTGATCTAAAATAAGTATTTTTCTGGCATATGTAAAAGATAACAAGCAGCAAAATGCTCCACTGCACAGTGTGCACTCATCCTTTCACCTGAACACTATGTAACATTCATTGGAAGCGCCTTGGTTTGTGCTTCCCAAAAGATTCTCACTGATAACTAAATGTTGCCAGGTGCAAAGGTGTGACATTGATGTAAATGCAACACAACAAAGACTCAATTGTACTCTCACTTCGTGCTGTGTGATTGGTCGTGCAGTGCAGTGGGTAAACTATAGAAGACAATGGAAATGACTCTGCCATTGCTTCCTCAAATGTTTGACTGTTAACAGTCATTTGGAGAACACTGAATATCTGCATCTGATGTGTTGTTGATATAGAGTTTATACTGTGGTTAAACTTTCAATATGACATGTTTTACAGTGATTCATTGATACTCAACTTGAGAACAAATAATTTCTTAATAAAAAATAAAACATTCTTCCTCTGACAAATAAAATGTTGAATTCATAAGCGAAAAAACACTCTTGCCCAATCAAACACAATCTTGGATGTTGCCACTACAGTCACTTAAGATAAATATTGCTGTGTCACTGATATTACTGCTGTCATACTGCTGACTTTAGGTCTTTTTTCTGCATGAGCAACTGTTACTACTATGATTTACGGATCACATTAAGTGGTTTTATCACCAATAAAAAAAGAAGTAGATAGCTATAGTTAATTGTTTCACTCTGATATTTACTGGAAACTGATTTGCAAGTTTTGTGTCTCCATTTCCCGTCAAGGAATGAAGATGTTCATTGGCCGCGCATTTTTACTATTCAGTCATGATGT